>NC_134516.1:27822537-28010037 GCF_027942865.1 Odontesthes bonariensis
TTTATTGGAAGTCACCTGTCCTTAGACAAAGCCAATTTTAACAGGCATAATAACTATGTTAATACATTTTGTCTTGGTACATGAAGGAGTTTCTGAGAAAAGACATGGGTCAGTGTTAAAAGATCAAAGTAGAAAGTTACCACTGTGCAACAAAGCATGAGGTTCCTGTTTACTTCCACTAAAAGATGAAATGCAACAGAACAGTTAAGTTCTGATTGCAGGTTCAGGAAAACGTTGTGGTCCACACTACATGAGACTTTCCTGCACAGCCCTTTTCATTACAAATATTTCTCTCTCCAAAGAAAGTATGACAAGTGGTTGAAAAGCTCTGTCACATATTGACATGTGTCACTGTTTGTGTTCACAGGAGCCTGCAACAGATACTTTGAGAACATCAAAAGGGAATCTAAGTTGACTGAGGACAACAGGATGGAAGCGGATCGGAGGGCCAAAGCTCTCACCAACAGAAGGCACAGGGTGAGTGGACTAACTTCTGGATTGTTGACATGTTTTCTTTAAAGATCCTTAGAATGAAAAAGAGATCTCTGATTTGCTTTTGTGTCACATTCCAGTGTTGTAGATAGTCTGCTGTGTTACCTCTGGATACAATAACTGAAAAATGTTGTATGATCTGTGCATAAAGATGTCGTTTCTGGCAATGCAGAAGAGGTAAAAACATGTTTTAATGTGTTTGTTTTTTAATGTATACATTTAAAAAGTGTTCTCGTTGACCTGTGGCTGTCATCATTATCAGAGTAATTTCTAACAAATGTTTTCTGTTTTCTGTTTAAGCTTTTAAAGTCGCTGCAATCTGTTGCTCGCTCCATTTTAACCGATGAGGAGGGCAGATACGTTGAAGGGGTGCCTGCATGCCTGATGAGCGATGAGGAGACGGACACTGAACACAAGGAAACATGGAGCGTGTATCCGCCTGAATGGAGGGCAACAGAACTCTCAGACGTGTTAGATGGGTGCCAGCGCAAACTTGCCGAGCTACAGAGAAAGTCCTGCAGGATGGCACACCGCAGAGTGCCCAATGGCGTATGCAGCATGAGGCAGCCTCCAAGAGGCATCAACAACATTTATTTGAAATGAAACCGTAGATTTTTTTGTGTGTTAATAAAAGTTTTCATTAAAAATTCTTGGTCTGTTTTTTATGTCTGATATATTCTCATTCATATGTGCAGTTATGTAGATGTGAAACACCTGAATTACTTGACTAATTAATTTGATTAATTTAATAATACTGATATTTCATAAATTCTTCATTGAATCCTGCATATGTGACGTATACAGACATATCACCACATCGGATTGTACCATATCTTTAAGCTTTCAGTCCAGTGAAGTAAGGACAGAACAACCACCTTTGACAGATTCACCAGCACAGATAGTCACCCTAACCATCTCCCTCCTCCCACAGAGTTCCACGTCCACCTGGATTCAGCTCTCGACCCTCCACTTACTCCCTGGTTAATAAATTCTTATCTCACCCATATTCCTCGAGTTCAGTGTCTGCATCAGTCTGTTTTCAGACGTCTGGTTCACCAGCTGTGACGATGAGAGACTTAGCAAAACCTCACTGACAACAGCAACCACCAAACAATAACTTAAGTGACCTGCATACTCTTATTTTCTCTGAACATGGGTGCAATCAAGTCTGATTAATGATAAGCCGTCCATTTTTACTGATTAGAGATTTTCTATGCCCAGAAAATAAGCCGTGGATCTTTCCCTTTCTAATAAGTCTTTCGCTCTTGCTCTAATACCTGCACCTTTGCTTTGTTTTTTCTGTTAAGTTGAGGTGCTCTTTGAGTATTGACCATTTGCTACAATCCCTTCTTGGGTTATCCCAATGATTGTTGCTCAACCTGAATTTGACTCTTATTTGCTGTAAGAGCAGATCTATGTTGATTGTTGTGTGTAATTGTCGGATTGTGATTGGTGGGTCAGCCTATATATTGCATGTATCTTTGGGGGGTTGTCAGGTGTTTCCGGAATAACAAACAGTTTTTGACCGCTGTGCAGCATCACTTTGTGCTCCGTGCGGATGTAACCATGAGATATGTGATATAGAGCAAGAGATGCAAATTAAATGGAGTTGTTTGCATCAAAACTCAAAGACAACAGGATTCTTATTCATCCGTCATGGTATGGTCCAAGCGCGTCAACAAGGTTTTAATATGGAAACACCTCAGTGGCTTAAAGCATTGGCTTAGCATCTACATTTTCCTTTTTAGAATATCATTTTCCCATTTCCTATTGATACTGTAGTGTATAGATCTTTTTTTAACTGTTTCCCACCATTCTAATGGGGCGTGTCCTCGGCCAGCTTCTTTAATTACATTATCTAGGTAATTATTCTTAATGTTCAGATACTTTTCATCCTCTAATCAATTATATTATTGAAACACCATATACGCTCTTTTTTTTACTTTACAAGTTCTATATTGTCACATACATTTACTTAAAATATCATGATCACTATGCAATCGAGCACATGTACTATTTACTGTAAACTTTCAAATTCCAGTACTACATGATGTTGAACATGTAAGTATATAACAGGGGTAATGTCTGGCAAATTAAATGTAAGCATGAGTCAATGACTTGACCTTATTCTGTACTTGGATCAAGATAAACTAAGTATTAGTACTTTGTGGCAGAAAGAAGTAAAAAGTATACTAAGACAGAAGTATAAGCTTTAGTATTAAAATACAAGTGTAAGTCTTAGTATTAATGTAATAACTCTGTTAATATCTTCATTTTCCTATAGATGCAAGTATCATTTATTCATAAAATGCACTGAATAAGGTTTTTTAATATTCATCTCATAGGAAAGAAAGTGTGAAATGAAGCAAAGGAATGGAAGAGGACACAAGGAAACCACAGCTGCTCTTGAAAGTGATGAAAAGAGGTAAGCTACATGGTATGCAAAATCTGTTAAGTGCCTGATTGTTTCAGGTTTTACATATGAATAGGCTATTTCATTCTCCATTCATGTGGTCGGTTCCAGACGACCAACGGATGGTCGGTGTGTTGGTGACACAACTGGGACTTCAACGACTCTGAAGTATGAATGTTAAAACCAACAGCTTCTAAGGTGCCGTTTACACATACCCGGGTATTTTGAAAAACGCATATTTTCTAACCTTCGTTTTCAAAAAAAAACCCGTGCACACAGCCCCGTTTTTAAAAAAAAAACCGTTTACATTGACCCGGAGAAATACGCTATCAGGAGCTGTTAAATTACGCCAAGCCTGACGGTGGCAGTGTTAGAACAATGAGAATTCCACACAAGCCAATCAGAAGCCTAATAGAGAACCGCTGACAGGAAGAACTTCCGCAGAAGAAGAAGTAGAAGAAAAAGAACTTCCGGGTCCTTTTCAAGAAGAAAATATGGCGCCAGGCTCATGTGTGTGGACTGATAGCGAGACTGAGCTACTTTTACACGTAGCGCTGGACTACAAAACTTCTAAAGCCGTAAAAAATGTCGACTGGGAGTCGTGTAAGTTGAAATGCGCGGACATGTTGTCTATGTTTTGGGAGAAATACCCGCCGGAGACTAGTGAGGCTTTCCCTCATGCACAGGAGGAAATCACGCAGGGAAGCCTCACAACGAAAATCAAGGCTATCAGGGGAAAATATAAAAACGCGTTAGACTCAGGACGCAGGAGTGGTCATGGTCGAGTGGTGTTTTTATACATGGAGCTTTGTGAGCAGATTTGGGGAGGCTCGCCTTCCGCTACAACCGTCCCAAGCGGCTTTGAAACACGGGATGTGATGGAGGATGTCGCCGCTGCCTCCTTGTCCTCCGCGTCGTCCTCCCCATCGGTATCGGTCGAGGGATCGGCCGCAGAAGCTTCACACGAGACCGAGGATTCACACGACAGTCTCGACATGACTCCCTCGGTGAAGCAGAGGAGAGAACAACTGGAGGTATGTTCATGTAATTGTGTTTGTTGTGTGACTGTAAACTGTTGTAAGCTATGACATGATGTGTATGCGTGTACACTGTGTGTAATGTACGCTGTGGTATTTAAAAAAATAATAATAATAATAATAATTATACACTAACCCCACTTGCACTCAGCGTCAGCACTTGTTGGCTATGATTGTCCTCCATTGTAAGCCGCTTTTGGTTAAAAAGTATCTGCCAAATGTAATGTAATTTTCAACAGGGGTGTACTCATTTTTGCTGTGCACTGTATATCAAATGTGATTATATTTGAAGATGTTAACGTCTGCAAATGAACATGCTTTAATACATTTTTTTGTGTACTCTGTACAGGCTAAACTGAAGGAACACAGGCACGACCGCCTCAAGCGAAAGCTGCCTGCCGAGGCCCACCATGCTGCTGAGGACAGAATGTTGAAGAAAAAGCTTGTTGACCTCATTGAGACCGGTGAAAAAATGGCAGCCGAGAACATGTCAAAAATGACTGATACCCTGGATAAGTTAACAGCCTCGATTACCGATGGCTTTGCTTTCTTGAGACAAGTTTTGCAGCCACCACCACCTCCGACACCTCCATCACCACATTACAGTTTCCCATTTCAGGGAAGAGATCATTTTGGACAAGCCTATGTGCACACACCACCACCACCACCACCACCACACACACACTCGTATGGGTTCTACACGGCACCCAAATTAGTGCCACTCAGCTCAGTCAATGTTGCTGATTTGGCAGACACACATGAGGAAGACAGGCTGGATAATAGTTCTTATTCAAGCCCTTAATGAGAAGGATTAGCAACATGGTTTGCTTCATTGCTCACATTGAGTACTTGTTTTTTTTCCTTAGCTTTGATTGCAGATTTGTACTATGTTGATTTGTTGACTGCTGCTTTTTCATTTTGTTAATTTTGTACATTACTTTATGGGTCTGTAATCTATTACTTGAGTCTGCCATAACAGTAAAATGTTTGGGGGAAATTAATGTGTCTGTGGTTCTTTAACAATTATATTCACTTACAAAATTGTCATATACAATAACACCGGTATTCTCAGAATGTATGATTCTTTAATGCCATTATCCAAAACAAGTAATATTTACACTTTGCAATGTCAATACATTACAGTACATCCTTGTGAACATAGAATGTGGAACATTAAAAAAATATTTTTATGGGAAAAAAATGGTCACACACTCAGAACTCCATGCAGTACTTTTTCACTTAACACTCCTAGGTCTCTTCAAGGGTCAAGGAACGTTGTCAGTACTCTCCTGACCCTCTTCCCTTCATCTGGCATCCCCTCTCTGGCCAGTGGAAGGTCATCAGGTTGGTTGTTCCGGTCGTACTGAATAGCTTCTGTAACCATGACGGCATCCACTGTGTCATTAGCAGCCTCGCAGTAGTTATGCAGGACAAAGCACGCATATATGACAGATGGCAGGTCATTCAGATTAATGTCCATTGCGCGTTTTAGCGCTCCAAACCGGGCCTTCAGTCTCCCAAACGCGCACTCTATCACCATCCGTCCACGGCACAACGACAGTCCAAAGCACTGCTCCTGGGCATTGCTCCCCCCATTCACATACTCTTTCATCAAGTATGGGAGTAGAGGGTATGCTGGATCTCCAAGTAGATAGACTGGTATGGCCTCCTCACCCTCTACAATCTGCTTTGGACACGGTGGGATTTCGCCAGTTCGCAAAAGGTCGTTTATTGCAGAATTTGAAAAAATGCGTGCATCGTGAACGCTACCGGGCCACTTAACTACCACATCAATGAAAGCGTAGTTAAAGTTGCAGGTAGCTTGGACGTTTAAGCTATATTTTCCCTTCCTGTTAATGTAGTCAGTGGAATGGGCAGATGGCTGCTTGATTTCCACATGCGTGCCATCCACTGCGCCAAGGCATTGGGGGAGTCCATGCACTTCCTCAAATTTCTGCACGAGTTGCTGCACAGATTCCAACGATGTGGGCAGCTTAATGTACATGGGACCAATGTGGATGGCTATTGCTCGACATACTTTTCTCACGATGATGGACACTGTTGACCGAGATAGACCGAAAGCATTGGCTGTCTTGCGCAGTCTACCCTCGTCAGAGAGGTAATTTAATGTGCAGGCAACTTTCTTCACAACATCAACAGAAGCGCGCATGTGAGTACTCTCACCCTGGATGTGCGGGCGTAGCAGTTCTGCTAGGGAAAGGAGTGAAAATCGTGACATCCTGAAATTTTCCCTCCATTCCTCCGGGACAACAAGGCCATTTTCAAAATTTTCCCACCATAAAGCAGTCCGTCCGGGTCTAATCCAGAATCGCCGTCGCTGGCGGTGGTATGGCCGGGCTCTGTCTGCCAACAGAAGCTCCGCAATTGCTGCCCTCCGCGCCGTAATGCGCCTTTGTTGTTCAATGCTTTGTCTGAGTGTAATTTTCAAAATCACACAAGCGAGTATAGCTCTCAACAAAAGAAATGCTGCTAGTACCTCCATGCTTGCCAGATAAACAATGAATGGCGTTATCACGCTAGCATCCTGCCACTATGGCGGATAGGGGCGGGGCTCTGTACTATGACGACAACTCCGCATTCCATTCTGAAAACTCCGTTTTCGTCTTTCAACCAGTTTACACACAAACGCTAAACGGAGTTTTTAAAAAATCTCCACTTTTGCCGGAGTTTTTTTTCAGCTTCGTTTTCGGAGGAAAAAACTCCGTTTTTGTGTAAACGAAAGGCACAAACGAAGGGAAAGGTCTTCGTTTTTCAAAATACCCGGGTATGTGTAAACGGCACCTAAGCCTTGAACGCCCCACCAGGAGATTTAGCATTTGAAAAGCTCATTCAGAAGAAAGCTGGAACATCTTCCAAAACCAAGCAGTCAATTACCTTCTATTCAAGCACCCAAGGTATCAATGGCCTATGACTGAGGATTTTGAACAGAATACACGTAACCTGGTACAATGTGTGTTCACACAAAGACAGTAAAGTATCTCATCTCACATCATGAAAAACAGCAGCACATCGTCAGGATGCCCGCTTCATGTAACTTGCCTTTCTGTCAAAAGCAAAAAATGATGGAACTCATGAAGTGCTCAGATAGTTGTGGGGTCCTTATGCATCACTGCAGTTTTACCTGTGCATGTATATATGGTGCCGCATGTGAAGACATTTACACTTAAGTTGTTTGCAAAGGGTATTTAATATAAAGTCTGATCTACTTTAAAATGAAAGTATATGATTACAATAAATTATGAATAAGATCAGATTATATGTGATGCCACATGTGATTGTCATTGTCAGATATCACTTTAGGATCCATTCGGTCGTGTTGTTTGGTTTCACAATCTTTTTTAAATTGTAGTGATGAAGTGACACTGATATTTTTCAGTGAGGGAAAGTGGAATAATGTTTAATGTCCTGTATTTGTGTCACTTACAGGATAGTGATGAGTCAGTCTACGGGATGATGGAGATCAGCAACCTTATGCAGGTACATCCCATGTTTTTGCTTTGTTGTACCTTCTGTGTTTTATGTTGCATCTTTAAGTTCTGTATTACATTGTATTATGTTGTTTTTTTATTTTTGACAAAAGATTGAACTGAATGGTTAACTTTGACTCCAGGTACTTGAAGCAGCGAATGCAGCAACAAGATATCAAAGCCATAATGCCCCGTAACCGCTTTCTTGAAATAAAGCTTTGCTTCGACAACAAGGAAACCCGCAAGGATCGCACACGAACAGACAAATTTTTCAGCAATTTCAGTCATCTGGCAGCGGTTTGTTCAGAATTGTGTCGTCCTACAGTCCAGGGCAACATGTTACCGTGGAAGAGCAGTTATTTCCTTCAAAGGTTCGTTGTCCCTTTCTGCAGTACATTGAATCCAAGCCTGACAAGTTTGGAATCAAGTTTTGGATTACCGCAGATCTGGACACAAAATACACGTGGAATGCCATCCCTGCCATTATTTCTTCACGTCTCTGTGACCTTTTCTTTAACGAAAAACAACTCTGCTTGGCACCATCAACAAAAATCATGGGGAGCTACCAGCAACTGCAAAGGAAACCTCGGGGCGCCAGTTGTACTCCACACAGCTGTTCACATATGGAAGTGCCTTGCTGACGGTGTTTGCAACAAAAACAAAGAAATCTGTTTGTCTTCTGGGCACCATGCATCAGAAAGTGGAAATTGTGGACACCCAAAAAGAAAAACCCAAAAACTGTTGTTGATTACAACCATTTCAAATGCGGCGCTGATATCATGGAGCAGAAATCACGCAGCTACTCTGTGCTTCCAGGAACACAGAGATGGCCCATGGCTGTGTTTTACAACCTGCTCGACATGGCTGCCACAAATGCACATGTGTTGTACACAGCATGTACAGGATCCAAAGAAAGTGGCCAATTGTTCATGCTGGAGCTTGCAGAGGAACTTCAAAACAGGCTTTTGCAGGAAAAGGCACAAGGGGAAGAACACAAACAGCAGAAGACTTTAAGATGGCATAACGGGACTAAATAACTGGGTCAGATGAAGCCTCTCTATCATATCAGATAGGTCTCGTACATTAGACACACGTCTAAAACAACACTCACACACACACGTTGTTTATCACATCCAAAGAACATGAGGAAGACGGTGGTTAGCCTGCGACCATTAATAAATTAATAATAAATGAATGCTTAAGTGTTTAACTTAAGATTTCTCCAGCTTGTTCTCGGGTTTCCAATGAAAGAATCGGGCTAACACTGTGAATGAGAACCTCATTTAGGTCACTCTGTTATATCACTTTCCAGCAGCGCTCAGCTCACAATGACTTCATCTGTTTGAATTCTTCTGGATAACAAACACACACAAATATTATTCTCTCACATCAGTTTGCAGACTGTCAGCAGATCTTCCTGCAGTCTCCAGATTCATCTGATTTTCTTCTTTCCTAAAAATCGCTGCTGATGTTCAAGGTGCTGACCGTGGATCTACTGAGATGTCCCAGGTACTCCTTTGCTGTCATCTTCATACACTCAACTTTTCTCTTTGTGAACAACCATAACCCACTGATGTGGGCTCAGAAATAAAGTTTCCAATCTTTTCCAAACACAAATGAATAAACAGCATCACAGAGATTTACTGAGGCCAGATATTAAAAGTGCACTTTCAGCCACTTTAAACTGTGAAAAAGGCAACTTTATATCTAACAGCAAACACTGAGAGGTGCTCTGCAGAATAAATACTTTTACTGGTGCTACTGTTAGTAAATGCTGCTGAAGCTTTTATTCTTTTACTTGAGTGAGGTTTTAACCCATTGAGGCCGGGAAAGCGTTGCCGCATTTCTACATTTAAAGCCGGGAAAGCGTACACGTCTTTTTTCATGTATAAGGTTGTTTTGCACCAATTATTGACCTCTGCGCCAATTAAATACATTATAATAGACACGTGAGAGTGTCGTCATGTTCCTCATGTCATTGTTTTGAAGTTAAGTTATATCGAACAAGCATGGAGGACTTTCAGTGGGAAGACATTTCAGACGGTAGCGATTTTGAGGAGTTTCTTGGCTTTGATGATGGCGCATCATTGATGCTGATGAACGTGCTGACCCAATTGATGGAGATTTATGGCTAGCACATATGTTTGATGATGATTTTGAAGGGTTTGAATGTGAGTGGAAGACTGACAATTACCATCGTAATCGACGGAGAGATTTCAACCGCACACCGGGGGTGAAAGTCGATTTACCTGCAGATGCCACACCGTTGCAGGCATTTAATCATATTTTTACTGAGGAGCTTTGGGCGCATCTCGTTTCCAAGACGAATAGATACAGTGACCAGGTACTTCAGACTCCAGCTCGAGCAAAGATGGCAAGGTGGTCACACGTAACTGTGCCGGAGATGAAAACGTTTATTGGAATGTGTATGGGCTCCTTGTGCTGCCAGTACGAAGAGATTACTGGCGATAAAATAAATTGATAAATAAATATTTTAAATATAAAATTACATTTTATTTTATTTTATTACTGTTTTCTAATTGAAAATAGCGCTGTTCCTGCACTTTACTTTTTATTGTATTTTATTACTGTTTTTTTTTATTAAAAATAGTGCTGTTCCTGCACTTTACTTTTTACGTTTTCTATTTTCGTGAAGGTGTATGTAAATAAACTCAATTTCCAAAGAAAGCCACAGGTGTAAGCTCTCAAATACCTTTTGAATTTTGTTTCTATCTGCTACAGAGGCTGAGAAATCAATAATTTAGTAGGCGTTGACACAAATGCTGAATTTCCAGAAAAACTTCAGGTTTTAGGAGGTCTTTCTGAAATCGCCCATAGGTTTTACAGGCATTCTTTTCCAGGCGTCTTAGGCCTAAATGGGTTAAATGCAGAACTTTTACTTGGAGTTGAGTATTTCTCAGTGTGGCATCAGTACTTGTAAAGCATCTCAATGCTTGTTACACCACTGTCACCTGACTCAAACTTAGCACGAATCAAACTGAAGCCATTGGAGCAATTGGCTGCCCACCGCTCCAGTGTGTGGCATCTGTCTCTATGAGTGTGTGACCCTGTGCATGTGTGTGTTCAACAGGTGCCGACCTGGATGGGTTAAAAGAGGAGGAGAAATGCAACAATACATGCCCAGTAATATTGTTGTAATGTTTTATATACTTGAACGCAGTTTTTCTAGAGAAGATAATTGTTTTGTATATGGGATTATCGTCCATTGACTCTTTTGGGCTTTCACATGTGCGAGCATACCGACAACCGATAAGTGACATGCTGTTTATAAAGTTGTTTTGTAACGTCCCCATGCCAGTAATGTGAGAACCATGCATATGGTTTTGATGGTAAGGCTTGTGACTTTATTGTCGGGTGGTTTATAAAGTGGTGTGACGTTTCTGCAGTGTGCAAGTTGTTGTTTTACGTGGAAGGTTTAGCACTTGCCCCTTAGCCACCACGTATTTGGCTAGCATGACAGGCTGTGCAAAATCGCCGCACAGGGAGCGCCGATTTGCACCTGTCTGTGTCCTACTATCAGTATTTGACAACCTCTAGCAATGGGATTGCGCTTCAAATGCCCCGGAGTTCCCGTTTAAGGTGGATGTGAAGCAGACTGGCTGCCCACCGCCGCAGTGTGGCCAAAACAGTCGGGTGGGGGGGTGACCGACTGTTTGAACAGAGAGTCGGCGCAACTATGGGTGACACTGCTCTCTCATGGGGTGGTGGGAGCTCATGTGGGTGACTCTGATTACCCCCAAGCTAAATACCGATGTTTTTGTGTAACTCACAACAACGTGTTCATACAGTAACGTGCAGAAGTGCGCCGGGGTAAAGTAGAGGCTGATTAAGACATTTCACACTTTACGCACGGGGTTATTAATATATGCCCACAGAGAGGATCAGGGGCTTGTTAGAAAGATCTTAAACTGAAATTTAACCAGCAAAAAAACAGCAAGAAACTAACTTTAACCACCGACTAATATATATAATATAATAATGATACTGTGAAGACGGGATAGACATTGGGGGCGCACATACTCAATGCGCGTCACGGGGAATAATATTAGGACCATTACAAGAATGAAGTTACTCACCAAGAAGCCAGCCATCACACACAGTGCCAGCCTGTAAGTCTGTTCCCAACATGCTGTTACTCAGAATGTATGAATCGTGCGTTGAACCAGGCCACCTCGCCACAATGTTGGTTAATTGCATTTACACATCACATATGATCTGATGAAAATACATATGATGAATGAAAATGTTCCCTGTTAACATACAAATTCATCATGTGATGGCGCTTTTATAGCAATGTGTGCAGTCGATAGCTCCGATTACAAAACCGGCTCTCGCTTCAAATTGAGCTTTAATGTTGGCCTGTTGGGAATTTGATATACGTGGCTGAGTTGCGGATAATTCTGTCCCACACGGCTGGCATGGCTCGGCTGGCACAGTCCCAATCGGTTGGCCAGCTCCCTCTGGAATGCTCAGGTTGGAACCCCAGTGTGCACATCACCTGTGAGCACAGGCAGCACATGGCTCCTCGCTGTGTTGCACTCCAACGCCGGCCGCAGCTCTGCACACCGTTCTAGGAGGATTTCCCTCAAAACGGCTAATGAGTCAGTCGCCATCATGTGCCAGCTAATCCTCTCTGTTGTAGGGAACACACGCTCTCTTCGAATTGCACCATTTGCAAAGTCTTCTAATACTTTTAAAGCAGCCATTGTTTTTAATGGTATGCATTGCACCACTTTGCGCTGCTTTTATATCCACTCGTGTAAATGGAGACACATGGGTGTGTTAATTGTTTATCAGTATTAATTGTTCATCTATCTCAAATGTGCACATCACTGTCTGAGGACTAATTGTTTTCACATTTATTTATTATAACAGTTTCCCAACATCACCTTAGGTGTCGCCAAAGAATCAACAGCTGCAGAAACGTGCGTACGCCAGCCCTGAAGCTGCCGTGAGGCACCGCACATTTCTACGATCTTTTCGTTGTTGATACATCTGATCGTTGACGTGAAAAGGTGCGTACGCCACTATTTTGTGCGTACGCACGCTTTGTACATGAGGCCCCAGAACTTTGACTTTAAGTGCTGGATCAAACATCTGTTGATTATTAAAACTGCTACGCCCAACGTGGGGCTCGAACCCACGACCCTGAGATTAAGAGTTATTAGATTAGTAATTAGATTAATAATTAGTTATTATTACTCTTGTCAAGCAGAGCATTTGAAAAATCCCGAGGTTCAGTATGATCACTTTAAATCATGTGAGCCATTTAGCTAAATGTGTTTAAATAACAGAAGCTGGAAGTGTTGCTGAGTGACGAGGCGTTTAGGAGCCGATGGAGCCGACACTTCTTTTGTTCTGAGCCGAATGATCTGGATCTCTAAAAAGAGCCAAAGTTCACCTCACTGATCCAGAGCTGGAAAACCTGAGTTAACTTTCCGAGCTGATGACCAGCGTTCGGACACTGCTTGGTGGGATCCGACTGTTCGGGTTAGTGGAAGCAGATAACCAGAGGATGTCCTGAGGGGTGAACCATGAAGCCAGATTCATGTATTAGCAGGTCAGCTGAGCCCAGAATCAGAGTTTTCAGGGGTGTGTTTAACCCTCCAGATCACCATGGTAACATAGACTAAAGACAGGCAGGTTATGTTCAGTTTGAAGCTTCCTGATGATAAAGTCCAATCAGACTGAAACATTTAAATAAATGAATCTGTGTCGACGCCCGACATCAAAACCAGACCCAAAGCACTCGTTATGACTCATGTTGAAGAAACCATACAGAGATATTAAATCAGTGATTAAACCATCATCTACTAGCCTAGCAAGCCAGACCCGTACAGCAAAAAGCTGTACAGGGGTCTAGTGACGCTGGATAGCAGTGTGGGCGGGATAAACGGTTGTCTGTTAAGTTGCCTCTGCACTCAACGCTACGCAATAGGATGGCGCAACAACCAATCAGAGCGATGAAGAAGGATTACGTAGTCAGTGCAACGGACCAACGGAGCAAGCTGGTAAATTAAACTTTTACCGTACCCGGTGGGCAAAACTCCGAAAACGTCCTTTTTAAAAAAAACAAAAAACTTAAGAACAGTTATCTGTTCGTCTCGCAAAGAAAACTGTATATCTAAATTTTCTAGATTCGCTGCCAAAGCCAAATCGAAAGACTGTTCGCTGGGCGCAGCCATTGTTTACCTCTCTCTGGAACTACACACTGAAACGTAGCACCTCTGTCGTCACTAGGTAGCCCGGCCTCCAACCCCGCTCCTCACGATTTGATTGGCCCGATTAAGTTTCGATTTGCAGCCTCGCAAAACGACCACAAGTGACTAGACTAGCCCGGGAGCAAATTCAATTTGTGGTCGCTAGGGGCGTCTAGATTTCTAGGCTAATCATCTACATGAAGGTGAACCAAACCGAGTCCCGAGGTCTCAGTGAGCAGCAACAAAATAGGACATTAAAAACTAAAAGCCGAAAGAAGCATCAGATAATGCAGAGAATAAAGAGAAATAAAACCTAAATCTGAGATTTTAAAGCTGCAGATGAGTCCTGATGATCTGAAGATGAATATTCAGTATTATTGCACATGAAAAAGTTTGTACAGCAGGTGGTGCTGCTGCACCAACACAAACAGGAAGCTCTGACATGTTCTGAACTCCTCACAGCCACCTTCCCTCAAATGTCCCCCGAAGCAGCTTTCAGGTTAAAAACTGCTGCGGCTGGATGAGACTGAAACCCAAAGCACCATCTTTGTGTAGTTTCTGTTCCACAGCAGAGTGAGCAGCACTGATGTCCCTGTAGCTCCAACAAAAAGGGAGAAACAGCAGTCTGATACCTTCTGAATGTGAGCGACAGCTGGAAGTCACCTCCAAACACTGTTTGCTTCCTGACTGAACAACTGTTATAAATTGGCTTTATTCTTACACTTTATGTATTCATATTCTGTAGTTTACTAAATAATCTATGTTCCTAGGTTGTACGTTACACTCTGCTCATACAAACGCAATGTATGTCCAAGACTTTAAGATGACGTAGCGGGATAAAATAACTGGGTCAGATAAAGCGTCTCTTAGGACAGATAGGTCTGGTGCAGTAGATGCATGCCTGAAACAACAACACACACACACATTGCTTACCACATCCAAAGAACATGACGGAGACGGTGGATGGCCTGCTCACATCACTAGCAAATGTTCAATGATATGTTGTCAAGTGTAGGTACAACCTCTGAGATAAGGGTGAACATAAATATGAAATGTTTCCGGATCTCGGGACTTGGTCGGACAGATTTCATGCGAGAACTCTGTCTCTCCGAGTCCAGCGCTGATACTTGACCTGTGACCACCAATAAATACTTTGTTTAACTTAAGACTGCTCCAACTGGTTCTTGGGCTTCCAATGAAAGAATCGGGCTAACACTGGGAAAGTTTTCCCGCATTGAGGGCATCTGTGAATTCCCTTCTTATTCTTTCCATCCCAGTAGCCTTTAATACAGCTCATGCAGTAGCTGTGTCCACAGGGAACAGTCACCGGATCCTTCAGTAGATCCAGGCAGATCCAACAAGAGAAGGTTTCCAGATCCAGTTGAAGCCTTTTCTGAGCCATTTCCTCCATTTGGCAGAGCAGTGTGTGACTCTCAGAGCAGAAACACCGTCTGTGCTGTGATACAAAACAAATTCCACCTCCTTTTGTTGCAGCTGATCTTCACTTAAGAGCTCCTCTACTGTCACACAATGCTTTCACACATCCTCCCACCTTCAGATCAGTTTGGGGAGGGAACAAGGAAGCTTCCTTCACTGAAAGGGACAGTGCTGGTTTCACCTCAGTCCAGGCAGGATTGTTCAAGTTGTTGAATTCTTATTTGTTCTCTGTTGAAGGGAATGATAAATTCATCAACCTTCCACTGAAAGTTCAACATGAAGAAAATCTGTTTCCTCTGCATCTATCAGATCAACATTGTTAGATACTTTTAGCAGGCAGCTGGACAGGAACTGTAAATGTTGCTATGTTTCATAGTATTTTCATGCTTTTCATTTATATTCATAGAATCAGCCCTGCTCTGAATTGCTCTGTATGAATGAATTGGATTCATTCTGAATTAAATTAATTGAATTATAATTACAATGAATACACTGCTGGTGGAAAACATGATACTGGCTGCTGAAAAACTGGCAGAAGTGGACCTTCCAACGTGACAGTGACAGGAAGTAATCAGCTGAAGTCGTCCAGAGATTAACAGAGAACACAAATCAACATTCTGGAATCCGGACTTCAGTTCCATCCAGAATCTGTGGTTGGATCCACAGACAAGAAGAGACAGAACAGAAGCCTTCACAAAGCTGTGATGTCATCACTGTAGTGACATCACAATCAATGTCATCTCTGATCTGGTTTGACATCACAAAGTGGGGGAGGATTATCTGTTGTTTGCATGAAGATAAAACAGATTTTAAAGGTGTTACAGCTAACATTCAGAAACACTTGGTGTAACTCCAGAGCACCAGAGCCTCTGACCAAAAGAGAAACTAATATTAACTTATTTACCTGAAGAACTTCAGCAGCTCGTAAGGCCCTTTATCTGGAGAGTGGGTGACTCTGGTCTTATCTGGCTCTTTGCTAGAGGCCTTTTAGGCCAGAGGATGTGAGCTCTTAGGATTACCATGACCTGGATGAGTGAGAATCTTCATCAACATGCTGTGTGTGCTGATGCTAACTGTAAAGATGTGAAGCTCAGACAGGAGAGCTGCTTGTTGTATGAGGACACAGTGTGTGTCTTATATGGAGGTGGAAGCCTGGCTCAAATATAGAAATCATTTCTTTGTATGTTACTGATTTAAATGTGTCCTCTCAGTGGCTGTGAAGTACTGTCAGTAATACTGAGCGGGACTCTGCATTTATGGAGATGTGTCTCTCCCTGGTGGCGAATAGAGGAACTGCATTATGTCAGTTTGATGAACACAGAAGCGTTCAACTAAAGGAGGAAGTGAAAGTCTTCCAGTGGTTCCTGCAGAATCCTGACTCACTGGATGGTTTCCTGCCATGAAAAAGCTCCGTCTGCAGAAGACGAGCAGAACGGAGCCAGCGGGCCTGATGCTGCAGATGTGCTGAACACCACAGATGCAATGGTTGGGACAAAGGTGGTTGGAGAGAAGACACAGAGGAGTGAAGGCCAGCTGTAGAAAGAAAAGCACCTCCAGATCTGCTGTCTGATGCTGATATCAGTGAAAATGGGCTTCCTCTTCTCCTGTCTGATGATGTGCTCAGTAATTTCAGTGATACATCCCTCAGGTTCAGCCTTGGTTGGTCTGGTGAACACCTTTACTTTCTCTCACAGCCTGCTGTGTTTTTCACTGACTGATTCCATCTGAGTTATGAAGGCAAAACAGGAAACTATGAAAAGATGAGAAAAACATCTGGATTGGACTGATGTGTGTGTGTCCCGTTACTCCAGAAAGCCTGAACTTATAAAGGTTCCTATGGTGACCATGTGTTCTGATAGTGTTGTATGAGTTTTATAAACTCTGAGGTGTCAAACAGAAGCTGTGAACATTACAAGTGTCGCTGCTGCCTCCAGAACCACTTCCGCTACACCGGCTTCAGGAGCCAGTAGGAACTTTGTCCGTCTCTGACGTCATAAGTAATAACCAATGGGAGAGCAGCTGAGCGTTTGGAACAAGCCCCGCCCCCTCGCTGGCTGCTTCTGCCGGGGTGAAGCACAGAGATAAATCCTCGTTCCCTCTGTTAAAGACACCTTTATGCCCACTGAATACAGTCTGAGGAGAACTCTGAAATGTTTCAGCTAACAGGAAAGTTGTCCACAAGAACAAACACAAGAGGCTCCATGTTTTTAAGTGTATACAGTAGAACGTTTTCAGCTGTTTGGTTTGATTACTCTTACCTTCTCGGTCGACATAGCTTGCACCTTCTGACTCCTCGCCGGTTCGTCAACAAACGTGAAAAGTGAAAGCGAAAGGGTGTTGTATTTACGACAGTGTAACCGTACATTACCTCCAAGCCTGTAGGGGGAGCTCCATAATGGGCTTTTTGAGAAGTTACATTGTATTGCTTTAACGCGGACACTAAAAGATGGAGGCAGCGGTAGAACAACAGCAACAGGGTTCGGTAAAGTTTGACACATATTGACAGATTCGCACTTGCTGAATAAATACCTCCAAAATAAAGCGTCGTTCCAGATCAAATCACACCTCTCTCCATCAGATAAACATTTGAATCCAAATAAGCTGTCCTTGGAGCAGGAAAATAACATTAGTCTCCATGTGCAGCCGGCTGCAACACCTGCTACAGAAATATTCAATAACTCCGCTCTAATGAGTCTTAATGCCACTAAAATCACTGCAGACATCAACGGCCTCCTGTTGGTTCTACAAACACAGCTTGTGCTTCATTTGGTGCGTGTGTGAGTGTGAGTATGTTGTTCTGAACAATTTACCAACATCTGTATTACAGACTGTGGTGTCACCTCAGGAGACTCTGATATCCTGCTGCTTATACTACAACAGGTGTGTGCAGCAGGAACAGGGAAAGGATGGATGAGATCTTTATGATATGATGGAGGTTGGAGCTTCAACAAGAAGATGAGAAAAGTCTATATATTTCTACATTTATTTTCTTCATCTTTGACAGATCTGTCCTTTTTGTGGCAGTTCAGTAAAAATATGGAGTTTCTGCAGTCCGAGAGGCCAAACTGACATCATGCAGTTTATATTTACACCACAAGAGGGCGACATCACCATAAATGAAAAGTCCCCTTCCGTCACAGTTCCAGCAGATATGAGTTACATTAGAGCTGAACTGAACATGGATCAGTAACATTTATTCAGTCCTGATCATCAGTGTTTGTCCAGTTATGGTAACAAAGACAAACTGAACACATGTGGCCCCATTAAAGATGATTTACAGCCCTTAAATGAACTCTCCGTCTCCTCTGTAACTGATGAGTTCAACATGTTGAAGAGCTGTTTGAACCAACTCTGAACTCATTCATTCATTCATTCATTCATTCATTCATTCATTCATTCATTCATTCATTCATTCATATCGTCTCACACTTTGATGGAAACGTGTCCCACACAGAAAAGTGATCATTCATTTCTTTAGATCTAAAATAATCAGTGTTGGTAATCTGAGGCTCTTTTGTACAAATCTAACATGTTTTTAATCCTATAAATGATGTGATCATGTGACCGGCACTAAATCAGCTGTCTTCAGATCAGAGGTTATCGTTTTATTTGAATAAAATACTTTATAAAGAATCATTTCAGATGTAGAATATCTAAGTTACACAAAGCGCAGAGAGACCTCGATAAAATGAAAAACTGACTTTTCAACAACATTTCTTCTTCTTTTGTGGAGACTCAGAATGTGTCCAAAGTTTTGGTGGACTTTCTTTAAAAAGTGATCCATCAGCTATATTCCATCAGCTATATTCCACATCTGCTGAATACAGAAAGTTTGGACGTGTTTGTGGCTGCTGCTGCTGTCCCAGCCATGATGTGTCCACACTGGGTGTTGTGTTCAGAAAGAAGCATGCACATGCACATGCACATGCACATGCACATGCACATGCACATGCACATGCACATGCACATGCACATGCACATGCACATGCTAAAACAAGGGCACGGATAGAAATGACCTTTGGCCAAATTAAATACAGGTTCATTGCTTAAAGTTCTCAGGCACCATGGCTGACTTCTGACAGAGCCATCTTAAATTAATAGTATACTTCATATTTTATACATTTTGTCTTGTGGACAACTTTTCAGGCTCAAGTCTTTTCTTCGTTGAGTCCCTGCAGGTTCTAGTGCCTGAAAGGACTCAGTTTCTCCTGACACAGTGAGGGACCTATACAGGGACACATATTTCCTTTGATCCTTATTGTTGTGACCTTTGAGTTAGAACTTCTTTTCATAATTTAGCATTGACACAGTAGCAGTTTAAGTCAGAGCAAGTGTAAGAAGGCTAAATGGACAGAGATGATTTATAACTTTCCACACGTTTAGGTCATGGCACCCCACTGTGAATATAAATGTAAAAAACACATTTCTAACACGTTGCATGAACCGTACAATAATGACAAGTTTGAGTTCAAGTTGTGTTGAATTGTTTAATTATTATTACATGTTTCTCAAGCTGTGGAGAGAAACCAGAATTAAATACAGTTCACAACATGAAATTCTCCTTTATCTGAATTTATACACGTCCCTCTCCAGTTTCATAATCTCTAGCTTGATCTTTTTTATTTTCAGTTTCTTGTGTTCCATATCTAGTTTGGTGCTCTCTTTATTGGACAAACACATTTCTTCAAAGGCTACTTACCACTCTGAAATATTTTCCAGTACTTTACCTTCACTTGCTGCCAGGTACGCTTTTGGCTGTTAAGATTGCTCCTGTTGAGATGTAACAGTGAAAAATTAATATCTGGGTCACACACACAGGATAATATGGTCACAAAGTATGATGATGCGTGTCGATTATTGGGTTATTAATAAACTGAGCAGGGCCAGTATATTTGTGCTGTACATCTCATACAGAGACAATTCAGCATGCTTTATGTAAACACATTATAACACAAAGAGGAGAGCATAAATACCGATGTTTAAGAACTTCTACCTCTGGATCCATCGCCGTACGGCTAAAGGTTAAAGGTAAACCCAGAGGGGCCTCCACTTGTACCGGTGCGGCCAACTGGCCCTCTCTACTGGCCGGGGCCAGCTGCCTTCCTTTCCGAGCTATACCTAGCCCCCGTTCAGCAGACGTCTTCCATCGCCACTCGGTTGAGGGTAGAGATCCGGGCAGATTTCCATCTGTCTCGGTGCGGTTAGCTCCTGGCTGGCTGGGACGGCTGCCTCCCTGAGCTGGCCGGCTTTGCGTTTGTCTGTGCCTGAATTAATTTCGGGGGCCAGGCTGTTGGTCCTGGTCCATCATCTCTCTTTTTGCGCTTTGCAGCCGCCGCCCACCTCCAGCAGTGTTTGCCTCCTCACAGCCTCGGTCATGGAGCTCCGCTATACATCCATGCAGCTCCGCCAGCTGATTTCCCAGTTGCCCCCTTCCACCGAGCTCACTGCCACACTGGAACTGCACCGACTTCTTCTCCGTCCTCGCTATATTCACCGAGGCTCCCGCCGCAAGTTTGTTTTTGGTTCCGCCACCATGGGCGGGATTCCGTCGCTGTGGTCTGACCGCAGCTCACGCACCGACTCCCGCACTTCCTCATCGCGTCATCACAACAACACACGTCATCTGAACGGGCCAAATGCCAACACCTGTAACCTCCGCCAGAGAGTAAAAGGGCTGTGCCTCCGCCCTATCCCTACTTCCGCCCCATCAATTCCAAAACAAAAGTACCTGAAACTCGCCCTCTTCAGCACAAGATCCCTCAACAATAAAAGTCTTATTCTCAATGAATTTATCATCGACAAACAACTCGACCTTCTCTGTCTAAATGAAACCTGGCAAAAACCCTTGGATTACTTTTCACTCAACCAAACTACCCCTGCTGGATTTTCATACCTGGACAACCCACGTTCCGAGGGCAAAGGAGGGGGCATTGCTGCCATCTACCATCACGACCTCCAACCCCGCCCACTCTCCATCCCTGCCGCTAAATCTTTTGAACACCTGGCTTTCAAACTCCCTGGCCCTAAACCTCTCATAATTTCAATTATCTACCGCCCCCCCAAGCCCAATCCATTATTCCTATCAGACCTCTCTGAATTCATCACTGCACTGTCCTCCATCTCGCCATCTGTTTTACTCCTTGGTGATTTCAACCTCCACATTGACTCCCCGGACTGTAAACATGCCATGGACTTTCTGGACCTACTCAACTGCTTCAGCTTCACCCAACACATCAATTTCCCCACCCATAAAGGTGGACACATCCTAGATCTGGTTTGCTCTACCGGCCTCCACATACACAACATCTCCAGCACCGACCTCTCCATCTCCGACCACCTGGCCATCACACTCGCTATTGACATTCCTGCCCCCCAACCAAAACAGGACCGCACAATAACTTTCCGCAACCTGAAGTCCGTCTGCCCAGTCGCTCTCTCCACCTGCATATCTAGCACTCTCTCCGGCCTCCCCCTCTCGACCAATCCAACCCCCATGGACCTAGTCAACATCTACAACAACACGCTGTCTACCTCTCTCAACAAACTGGCCCCCCTGAAAACCAAAACTGTCACTTTCATTCACTCATCCCCATGGTTCACCCCGGAACTTCACAAACTTAAAAAACAACTCAGACAGTTAGAACGATTAATCAAGACAACCGGTCTCACAGTTCACGCCCTCGCCTACAAAGATCTTATGCACCTCTACAAATCTGCACTTAACAAAGCCCGCTCTGTTTACTATTCTGGCATCATTCACTCTGGATCCTCCAACCCACGCACTCTCTTTTCAACAATAAACAAACTCCTCAAACCCCAGGACAATATCTCATCCACATTCACCCCGGAAAAGTGCAACAACCTCCTATCATTTTTCCACTCTAAGATCGATAACATACACAACCAGCTTGTCACCTCCACTGCCATCACCCCCAACTCTGAACCTCCATTTCCCTCATCCCCCGACCACCAGCTTTCCATCTTCTCCCCTATAACCACAGCCGACCTCTCCAAAATACTCTCCACCATGAAATCATCCACCTCCCCCCTGGACCCCATGCCTTCTGAGCTTGTCAAAGCCTGTTTCACCTCCCTCGCCCCACTCATCACGGACACCATCAACTCCTCCCTTACCTCCGGCACCGTCCCCTCTCCTCTTAAACTTGCTGCCATCACCCCCCTCCTTAAAAAACCTGGCCTTGACCCTGACGACCCCAACAATTTCAGGCCCATCTCCAACCTCCCATTCCTCTCAAAAATTCTGGAAAGAGCCGTCGCAGCACAATTAAAGCAATACCTCCTCTCCAATAACCTGTACGAAACATTCCAATCTGGCTTCAGAACCCATCACAGTACTGAAACAGCACTTTTAAAAGTCACCAATGACCTCCTACTCTCCTCCGACTCCGGCTCCCTCACCATTCTCCTCCTCCTCGACCTCAGTGCTGCCTTCGACAGCATCAATCACTCCATCCTCCTCAACCGTCTGCAAGCCATTGGCATCATCAACTCCGCTCTCTCCTGGTTCACCTCCTACCTATCTGAAAGACTCCACTACATCTCCATCAACAACCACAAATCCCGCACCGCCCCTGTCTCACACGGAGTTCCCCAAGACTCAGTGCTCGGACCAATCCTCTTCATCCTCTACATGCTCCCACTGGGTCACATTATCCGCCACCATGGTCTTCACTTCCACTGTTACGCCGACGATACCCAGCTATATATCACCACCACTGCCATTACTCCTGCCATTCTCTCCACCCTCACCAATTGCCTAACTGACATCAAAGCCTGGATGAATCACAACTTCCTCAAACTCAACAGCAATAAAACTGAAATTATAATTTTTGGCCCAAAATCCACCCTCCCCACCTCCCAGCATTTCTCACTCTGCATTGATGGTCACTCCGTCACTCCCTCCCCCCTGGTCAGAAATCTCGGCATCATCATGGACCCCACACTCTCCTTCAAATCCCACATAAACCAGGTTACTAAAATAGCCTCCTTCCACCTTCGCAACATTGCACGCCTTCGCCCTACTCTCTCCCCCTCAGCTGCCGAAACACTTGTCCATGCCTTCATCACCTCCAGACTCGACTATTGCAATAGCATCCTGTATGGCCTCCCCTCCTCTGCTCTTCAAAAACTGCAATATGTCCAAAACTCAGCTGCCCGACTGCTCACTCACTCCCCCTCCAGAGAACACATCACTCCCATCCTTCAACAACTTCACTGGCTTCCAATAAAACAGCGAATCAACTTCAAGATCCTTCTCAACACCTACAAAGCCCTCAATAACCTTGCACCTCCATACCTCACAAACCTCCTCCACCCCTACTCCCCCACTCGACATCTCCGCTCCTCTGATGCAAACCTCCTCACTCCCATCACCAAGACCAAGTACCGCACCCTTGGGGACAGAGCGTTCTCCATCGCTGCCCCTACCCTTTGGAACTCCCTGCCCCCCACCATCCGGAACTCCGATACACTCCCCTCATTCAAAAGCCAGCTCAAAACCCACCTGTTCAAAATCACCTACAACACCTGATAAAATGTTCCCCCCCCCACCCCCCCCATGTGCCTAAAGTCTGTAACAGTGTTTTTCTCTTGTTTATAATGTCTTGTTTTTTTTTTTGTTTTTTTGTCTATGCTTTCTGTTTGTTCCTTATGTAAAGCGTCTTTGAGCATTTGGAAAAGCGCTATATAAAACCTATGTATTATTATTATTATTATTATAAATACATGAGGACAGTAAAATAAATGTCTAACAATTGACAATGGTATGAAACTTTCATAACTATTTAGTCTGTCTGCAGTTGTTTGCCATGCCGTTTCTTCGCTTTATTGATCACAGCTGTATTACCATTTCTGGTGATGAACTTTTAAAATCCTCATACAGCTCCATAAGCATTATTTGTTCAGCTGCCGAAAAAATAAAAGCTCTTGTCTTGCTCTCCTTTTCTGCCATCTCCGTTTTTCCACCATCCACTCGTCAGGGCTTCTTACGTTCCTCGTACACTCGCACTTAGCCAGGCTATGTAAGCCTCGCTTGGTGCTAAAAATGTACCACCTGGTGCCAGGTGGTATTACCTCATGGAAAACCCTAACAGCTGAGTGGGATCCAGTCGAGTGGAGTAGGTAGAGGTTGAAAAGGAGGAATGTGTTCTGATGTCATTCTGAATCTCTGAAAGTTGACTTAGGCTTGTTTTATCTCGTCTTTTTTTTCCGGAAGGCATATTTTATGACATGCGGTTAGCCCGGCTAGCTCAGTCGGTAGAGCATGAGACTCTTAATCTCAGGGTCGTGGGTTCGAGCCCCACGTTGGGCGTAGCAGTTTTAATAATCAACAGATGTTTGATCCAGCCCTTAAAGTCAAAGTTCAGCTCTGTTACCACCATCACAGCGTCCTCAGTGGTGCCTCTTTGAATGATCACAAACCTCCTGAAATGCACAATATCAATCAAAAACATTCAAACTTGCGCAAGAGCATTATGTTTACCTTTCTTTGGGCTTACGTCATTTCTGTATTCCCTTTTTGCTCAAGTATGATCATTCACTTTAAAACAAAATAAGAAAAATCTGAATAACGACCCATGGCCTCTGGCCCTCTCTTGCCTTCATTACTCATCCAGTGACATCACTCCCTGGCCAATCAGTGGCCTGCAGTCTGTAGACGTCACATTTTCGGCTCGACTCAACTCGAATCCCTGCCGTGTAGGTGCTAAAAATGTACCTGCTACCAGCTGTTACTCCCTCATGGAAAACCCTAAAACCTGAGTCGAATATAGTCAAGTGGAGTAGCGTTTTGAATTTTGGTTCACGTTTGTCGTATTTTACACAGTCAGGGAAGTAATGGTGTCAGGATGGCCGAGTGGTCTAAGGCGCCAGACTCAAGGCTTCATTCCTTCCTTAGCACAGGGACTTCTGGTCTCCCAAAGGAGACGTGGGTTCAAATCCCACTCCTGACATTAATTTCATGCTTAAATCTTACTTGCATATTAGAAGACCATGAAGAAAGCCATGTCAGGCCATGGTGAAAAAGGGCATTTATCTCTGAAGACGGGCCTTCAGTTCCTCCCATTAACATACACAATTCTGATGTGCGATGAGGCAGTTCTCCTGCAACATTAAGCTCTTTTCCACCAGTACTTACTCACAACCACTTCAATGTGGGTGGGGTCGTTATAGCAAGGAGGTCCAAAAGTCCTGTGATGTCAGTCTTATGTGACACAAACATGACACAACAATTTAGGACATCGAGGCAAAGGTTTACCTGCTGCTTGGTCTATGTCTTTGCATCTAGCAATCCACCTCGTTGACGATCACAGAATACATCAAATCCAACTGTTGCTGTTGCCTGTTCTTGTTAAGGAGTGGCTTTCATGAATCATCCAGTGACATCACTCCCTGGCCAATCAGTGGCCTGCAGTCTGTAGATGTCACATTTTCGGCTCAACTCAACACGACCCCGACCGAGTAGGTGCTAAAAATGTACCACCTGGTGCCAGGTGGTATTACCTCATGGAAAACCCTAACAGCTGAGTGGGATCCAGTCAAGTGGAGTAGGTAGAGGTTGAAAAGGAGGAATGTGTTCTGATGTCATTCTGAATCTCTGAAAGTTGACTTAGGCTTGTTTTATCTCGTCTTTTTTTTCCGGAGGCCATTTTTTATGACATGCGGTTAGCCCGGCTAGCTCAGTCGGTAGAGCATGAGACTCTTAATCTCAGGGTCGTGGGTTCGAGCCCCACGTTGGGCGTAGCAGTTTTAATAATCAACAGATGTTTGATCCAGCCCTTAAAGTCAAAGTTCAGCTCTGTTACCACCATCACAGCGTCCTCAGTGGTGCCTCTTTGAATGATCAAAAACCTCCTGAAATGCACAATATCAATCAAAAACATTCAAACTTGCGCAAGAGCATTATGTTTACCTTTCTTTGGGCTTACGTCATTTCTGTATTCCCTTTTTGCTCAAGTATGATCATTCACTTTAAAACAAAATAAGAGAAATCTGAATAACGACCCATGGCCTCTGGCCCTCTCTTGCCTTCATTACTCATCCAGTGACATCACTCCCTGGCCAATCAGTGGCCTGCAGTCTGTAGACGTCACATTTTCGGCTCGACTCAACTCGAATCCCTGCCGTGTAGGTGCTAAAAATGTACCTGCTACCAGCTGTTACTCCCTCGTGAAAAACCCTAAAACCTGAGTCGAATATAGTCAAGTGGAGTAGCGTTTTGAATTTTGGTTCACGTTTGTCGTATTTTACACAGTCAGGGAAGTAATGGTGTCAGGATGGCCGAGCGGTCTAAGGCGCCAGACTCAAGGCTTCATTCCTTCCTTAGCACAGGGACTTCTGGTCTCCCAAAGGAGACGTGGATTCAAATCCCACTCCTGACATTAATTTCATGCTTAAATCTTACTTGCATATTAGAAGACCATGAAGAAAGCCATGTCAGGCCATGGTGAAAAAGGGCATTTATCTCTGAAGACGGGCCTTCAGTTCCTCCCATTAACATACACAATTCTGATGTGCGATGAGGCAGTTCTCCTGCAACATTAAGCTCTTTTCCACCAGTACTTACTCACAACCACTTCAATGTGGGTGGGGTCGTTATAGCAAGGAGGTCCAAAAGTCCTGTGATGTCAGTCTTATGTGACACAAACATGACACAACAATTTAGGACATCGAGGCAAAGGTTTACCTGCTGCTTGGTCTATGTCTTTGCGTCTAGCAATCCACCTCGTTGACGATCACAGAATACATCAAATCCAACTGTTGCTGTTGCCGGTTCTTGTTAAGGAGTGGCTTTCATGAATCATCCAGTGACATCACTCCCTGGCCAATCAGTGGCCTGCAGTCTGTAGATGTCACATTTTCGGCTCAACTCAACTCGACCCCGACCGAGTAGGTGCTAAAAATGTACCACCTGGTGCCAGGTGGTATTACCTCATGGAAAACCCTAACAGCTGAGTGGGATCCAGTCGAGTGGAGTAGGTAGAGGTTGAAAAGGAGGAATGTGTTCTGATGTCATTCTGAATCTCTGAAAGTTGACTTAGGCTTGTTTTATCTCGTCTTTTTTTTTCGGAAGGCATATTTTATAACATGCGATTAGCTCGGCTTGCTCAGTCGGTAGAGCATGAGACTCTTAATCTCAGGGTCGTGGGTTCGAGCCCCACGTTGGGCGTAGCAGTTTTAATAATCAACAGATGTTTGATCCAGCCCTTAAAGTCAAAGTTCAGCTCTGTTACCACCATCACAGCGTCCTCAGTGGTGCCTCTTTGAATGATCACAAACCTCCTGAAATGCACAATATGAATAAAAAACATTCAAACTTGCGCAAGAGCATTATGTTTACCTTTCTTTGGGCTTACGTCATTTCTGTATTCCCTTTTTGCTCAAGTATGATCATTCACTTTAAAACAAAATAAGAAAAATCTGAATAACGACCCATGGCCTCTGGCCCTCTCTTGCCTTCATTACTCATCCAGTGACATCACTCCCTGGCCAATCAGTGGCCTGCAGTCTGTAGACGTCACATTTTCGGCTCGACTCAACTCGAATCCCTGCCGTGTAGGTGCTAAAAATGTACCTGCTACCAGCTGTTACTCCCTCGTGAAAAACCCTAAAACCTGAGTCGAATATAGTCAAGTGGAGTAGCGTTTTGAATTTTGGTTCACGTTTGTCGTATTTTACACAGTCAGGGAAGTAATGGTGTCAGGATGGCTGAGCGGTCTAAGGCGCCAGACTCAAGGCTTCATTCCTTCCTTAGCACAGGGACTTCTGGTCTCCCAAAGGAGACGTGGGTTCAAATCCCACTCCTGACATTAATTTCATGCTTATATCTTACTTGCATATTAGAAGACCATGAAGAAAGCCATGTCAGGCCATGGTAAAAAAGGGCATTTATCTCTGAAGAAGGGCCTTCAGTTCCTCCCATTAACATACACAATTCTGATGTGCGATGAGGCAGTTCTCCTGCAACATTAAGCTCTTTTCCACCAGTACTTACTCACAACCACCTCAATGTGGGTGGGGTCGTTATAGCAAGGAGGTCCAAAAGTCCTGTGATGTCAGTCTTATGTGACACAAACATGACACAACAATTTAGGACATCGAGGCAAAGGTTTACCTGCTGCTTGGTCTATGTCTTTGCGTCTAGCAATCCACCTCGTTGACGATCACAGAATACATAAAATCCAACCGTTGCTGTTGCCTGTTCTTGTTAAGGAGTGGCTTTCATGACTCATCCAGTGACATCACTCCCTGGCCAATCAGTGGCCTGCAGTCTGTAGATGTCACATTTTCGGCTCAATTCAACTCGACCCCGACCGAGTAGGTGCTAAAAATGTACCACCTGGTGCCAGGTGGTATTACCTCATGGAAAACCCTAACAGCTGAGTGGGATCCAGTCGAGTGGAGTAGGTAGAGGTTGAAAAGGAGGAATGTCTTCTGATGTCATTCTAAATCTCTGAAAGTTGACTTAGGCTTGTTTTATCTCGTCTTTTTTTTTCGGAAGGCATATTTTATGACATGCGATTAGCCCGGCTAGCTCAGTCGGTAGAGCATGAGACTCTTAATCTCAGGGTCGTGGGTTCGAGCCCCACGTTGCGCGTGGCAGTTTTAATAATCAACAGATGTTTGATCCAGCCCTTAAAGTCAAAGTTCAGCTCTGTTACCACCATCACAGCATCCTCAGTGGTGCCTCTTTGAATGATCACAAACCTCCTGAAATGCACAATATCAATCAAAAACATTCAAACTTGCGCAAGAGAATTATGTTTACCTTTCTTTGGGCTCATGTCATTTCTGTATTCCCTTTTTGCTCAAGTATGATCATTCACTTTAAAACAAAATAAGAAAAATCTGAATAACGACCCATGGCCTCTGGCCCTCTCTTGCCTTCATTACTCATCCAGTGACATCACTCCCTGGCCAATCAGTGGCCTGCAGTCTGTAGACGTCACATTTTTGGCTCGACTCAACTCGAATCCCTGCCGTGTAGGTGCTAAAAATGTACCTGCTACCAGCTGTTACTCCCTCGTGAAAAACCCTAAAACCTGAGTCGAATATAGTCAAGTGGAGTAGCGTTTTGAATTTTGGTTCACGTTTGTCGTATTTTACACAGTCAGGGAAGTAATGGTGTCAGGATGGCTGAGCGGTCTAAGGCGCCAGACTCAAGGCTTCATTCCTTCCTTAGCACAGGGACTTCTGGTCTCCCAAAGGTGATGTGGGTTCAAATCCCACTCCTGACATTAATTTCATGCTTATATCTTACTTGCATATTAGAAGACCATGAAGAAAGCCATGTCAGGCCATGGTGAAAAAGGGCATTTATCTCTGAAGACGGGCCTTCAGTTCCTCCCATTAACATACACAATTCTGATGTGCGATGAGGCAGTTCTCCTGCAACATTAAGCTCTTTTCCACCAGTACTTACTCAAAACCACCTCAATGTTGGTGGGGTCGTTATAGCAAGGAGGTCCAAAAGTCCTGTGATGTCAGTCTTATGTGACACAAACATGACACAACAATTTAGGACATCGAGGCAAAGGTTTACCTGCTGCTTGGTCTATGTCTTTGCGTCTAGCAATCCACCTCGTTGACGATCACAGAATACATCAAATCCAACTGTTGCTGTTGCCTGTTCTTGTTAAGGAGTGGCTTTCATGACTCATCCAGTGACATCACTCCCTGGCCAATCAGTGGCCTGCAGTCTGTAGATGTCACATTTTCGGCTCAACTCAACTCGACCCCGACCGAGTAGGTGCTAAAAATGTACCACCTGGTGCCAGGTGGTATTACCTCATGGAAAACCCTAACAGCTGAGTGGAATCCAGTCGAGTGGAGTAGGTAGAGGTTGAAAAGGAGGAATGTGTTCTGATGTCATTCTAAATCTCTGAAAGTTGACTTAGGCTTGTTTTATCTCGTCTTTTTTTTTCGGAAGGCATATTTTATAACATGCGATTAGCCCGGCTAGCTCAGTTGGTAGAGCATGAGACTCTTAATCTCAGGGTCGTGGGTTCGAGCCCCACGTTGGGCGTAGCAGTTTTAATAATCAACAGATGTTTGATCCAGCCCTTAAAGTCAAAGTTCAGCTCTGTTACCACCATCACAGCGTCATCAGTGGTGCCTCTTTGAATGATCACAAACCTCCTGAAATGTACAATATGAATCAAAAACATTCAAACTTGCGCAAGAGCATTATGTTTACCTTTCTTTGGGCTCATGTTATTTCTGTATTCCCTTTTTGCTCAAGTATGATCATTCACTTTAAAACAAAATAAGAAAAATCTGAATAACGACCCATGGCCTCTGGCCCTCTCTTGCATTCATTACTCATCCAGTGACATCACTCCCTGGCCAATCAGTGGCCTGCAGTCTGTAGACGTCACATTTTTGGCTCGACTCAACTCGAATCCCTGCCGTGTAGGTGCTAAAAATGTACCTGCTACCAGCTGTTACTCCCTCGTGAAAAACCCTAAAACCTGAGTCGAATATAGTCAAGTGGAGTAGCGTTTTGAATTTTGGTTCACGTTTGTCGTATTTTACACAGTTAGGGAAGTAATGGTGTCAGGATGGCCGAGCGGTCTAAGGCGCCAGACTCAAGGCTTCATTCCTTCCTTAGCACAGGGACTTCTGGTCTCCCAAAGGAGACGTGGATTCAAATCCCACTCCTGACATTAATTTCATGCTTAAATCTTACTTGCATATTAGAAGACCATGAAGAAAGCCATGTCAGGCCATGGTGAAAAAGGGCATTTATCTCTGAAGACGGGCCTTCAGTTCCTCCCATTAACATACACAATTCTGATGTGCGATGAGGCAGTTCTCCTGCAACATTAAGCTCTTTTCCACCAGTACTTACTCACAACCACTTCAATGTGGGTGGGGTCATTATAGCATGGAGGTCCAAAAGTCCTGTGATGTCAGTCTTATGTGACACAAACATGACACAACAATTTAGGACATCGAGGCAAAGGTTTACCTGCTGCTTGGTCTATGTCTTTGCGTCTAGCAATCCACCTCGTTGACGATCACAGAATACATCAAATCCAACTGTTGCTGTTGCCGGTTCTTGTTAAGGAGTGGCTTTCATGAATCATCCAGTGACATCACTCCCTGGCCAATCAGTGGCCTGCAGTCTGTAGATGTCACATTTTCGGCTCAACTCAACTCGACCCCGACCGAGTAGGTGCTAAAAATGTACCACCTGGTGCCAGGTGGTATTACCTCATGGAAAACCCTAACAGCTGAGTGGAATCCAGTCGAGTGGAGTAGGTAGAGGTTGAAAAGGAGGAATGTGTTCTGATGTCATTCTAAATCTCTGAAAGTTGACTTAGGCTTGTTTTATCTCGTCTTTTTTTTTCGGAAGGCATATTTTATAACATGCGATTAGCTCGGCTAGCTCAGTCGGTAGAGCATGAGACTCTTAATCTCAGGGTCGTGGGTTCGAGCCCCACGTTGGGCGTAGCAGTTTTAATAATCAACAGATGTTTGATCCAGCCCTTAAAGTCAAAGTTCAGCTCTGTTACCACCATCACAGCGTCCTCAGTGGTGCCTCTTTGAATGATCACAAACCTCCTGAAATGTACAATATGAATCAAAAACATTCAAACTTGCGCAAGAGCATTATGTTTACCTTTCTTTGGGCTCATGTTATTTCTGTATTCCCTTTTTGCTCAAGTATGATCATTCACTTTAAAACAAAATAAGAAAAATCTGAATAACGACCCATGGCCTATGGCCCTCTCTTGCATTCATTACTCATCCAGTGACATCCCTCCCTGGCCAATCAGTGGCCTGCAGTCTGTAGACGTCACATTTTTGGCTCGACTCAACTCGAATCCCTGCCGTGTAGGTGCTAAAAATGTACCTGCTACCAGCTGTTACTCCCTCGTGAAAAACCCTAAAACCTGAGTCGAATATAGTCAAGTGGAGTAGCGTTTTGAATTTTGGTTCACGTTTGTCGTATTTTACACAGTTAGGGAAGTAATGGTGTCAGGATGGCCGAGCGGTCTAAGGCGCCAGACTCAAGGCTTCATTCCTTCCTTAGCACAGGGACTTCTGGTCTCCCAAAGGAGACGTGGATTCAAATCCCACTCCTGACATTAATTTCATGCTTAAATCTTACTTGCATATTAGAAGACCATGAAGAAAGCCATGTCAGGCCATGGTGAAAAAGGGCATTTATCTCTGAAGACGGGCCTTCAGTTCCTCCCATTAACATACACAATTCTGATGTGCGATGAGGCAGTTCTCCTGCAACATTAAGCTCTTTTCCACCAGTACTTACTCACAACCACTTCAATGTGGGTGGGGTCATTATAGCAAGGAGGTCCAAAAGTCCTGTGATGTCAGTCTTATGTGACACAAACATGACACAACAATTTAGGACATCGAGGCAAAGGTTTACCTGCTGCTTGGTCTATGTCTTTGCGTCTAGCAATCCACCTCGTTGACGATCACAGAATACATCAAATCCAACCGTTGCTGTTGCCGGTTCTTGTTAAGGAGTGGCTTTCATGACTCATCCAGTGACATCACTCCCTGGCCAATCAGTGGCCTGCAGTCTGTAGATGTCACATTTTCGGCTCAACTCAACTCGACCCTGACTGAGTAGGTGCTAAAAATGTACCACCTGGTGCCAGGTGGTATTACCTCATGGAAAACCCTAACAGCTGAGTGGGATCCAGTCGAGTGGAGTAGGTATAGGTTGAAAAGGGAGGAATGTGTTCTGATGTCATTCTAAATCTCTGAAAGTTGACTTAGGCTTTTTTTATCTCGTCTTTTTTTTCGGAAGGCATGTTTTATAACATGCGATTAGCCCGGCTAGCTCAGTCGGTAGAGCATGAGACTCTTAATCTCAGGGTCGTGGGTTCGAGCCCCATGTTGGGCGTAGCATTTTTAAAAATCAACAGATGTTTGATCCAGCACCTAAAGTCAAAGTTCAGCTCTGTTACCACCATCACAGCGTCCTCAGTGGTGCCTCTTTGAATGATCACAAACCTCCTGAAATGCACAATATGAATCAAAAACATTCAAACTTGCGCAAGAGCATTATGTTTACCTTTCTTTGGGCTCATGTTATTTCTGTATTCCCTTTTTGCTCAAGTATGATCATTCACTTTAAAACAAAATAAGAAAAATCTGAATAACGACCCATGGCCTCTGGCCCTCTCTTGCATTCATTACTCATCCAGTGACATCCCTCCCTGGCCAATCAGTGGCCTGCAGTCTGTAGACGTCACATTTTTGGCTCGACTCAACTCGAATCCCTGCCGTGTAGGTGCTAAAAATGTACCTGCTACCAGCTGTTACTCCCTCGTGAAAAACCCTAAAACCTGAGTCGAATATAGTCAAGTGGAGTAGCGTTTTGAATTTTGGTTCACGTTTGTCGTATTTTACACAGTTAGGGAAGTAATGGTGTCAGGATGGCCGAGCGGTCTAAGGCGCCAGACTCAAGGCTTCATTCCTTCCTTAGCACAGGGACTTCTGGTCTCCCAAAGGAGACGTGGATTCAAATCCCACTCCTGACATTAATTTCATGCTTAAATCTTACTTGCATATTAGAAGACCATGAAGAAAGCCATGTCAGGCCATGGTGAAAAAGGGCATTTATCTCTGAAGACGGGCCTTCAGTTCCTCCCATTAACATACACAATTCTGATGTGCGATGAGGCAGTTCTCCTGCAACATTAGGCTCTTTTCCACCAGTACTTACTCACAACCACTTCAATGTGGGTGGGGTCATTATAGCAAGGAGGTCCAAAAGTCCTGTGATGTCAGTCTTATGTGACACAAACATGACACAACAATTTAGGACATCGAGGCAAAGGTTTACCTGCTGCTTGGTCTATGTCTTTGCGTCTAGCAATCCACCTCGTTGACGATCACAGAATACATCAAATCCAACCGTTGCTGTTGCCGGTTCTTGTTAAGGAGTGGCTTTCATGACTCATCCAGTGACATCACTCCCTGGCCAATCAGTGGCCTGCAGTCTGTAGATGTCACATTTTCGGCTCAACTCAACTCGACCCTGACCGAGTAGGTGCTAAAAATGTACCACCTGGTGCCAGGTGGTATTACCTCATGGAAAACCCTAACAGCTGAGTGGGATCCAGTCGAGTGGAGTAGGTATAGGTTGAAAAGGGAGGAATGTGTTCTGATGTCATTCTAAATCTCTGAAAGTTGACTTAGGCTTTTTTTATCTCGTCTTTTTTTTCGGAAGGCATGTTTTATAACATGCGATTAGCCCGGCTAGCTCAGTCGGTAGAGCATGAGACTCTTAATCTCAGGGTCGTGGGTTCGAGCCCCATGTTGGGCGTAGCATTTTTAATAATCAACAGATGTTTGATCCAGCACCTAAAGTCAAAGTTCAGCTCTGTTACCACCATCACAGCGTCCTCAGTGGTGCCTCTTTGAATGATCACAAACCTCCTGAAATGCACAATATGAATCAAAAACATTCAAACTTGCGCAAGAGCATTATGTTTACCTTTCTTTGGGCTTACGTCATTTCTGTATTCCCTTTTTGCTCAAGTATGATCATTCACTTTAAAACAAAATAAGAAAAATCTGAATAACGACCCATGGCCTCTGGCCCTCTCTTGCCTTCATTACTCATCCAGTGACATCACTCCCTGGCCAATCAGTGGCCTGCAGTCTGTAGACGTCACATTTTCGGCTCGACTCAACTCGAATCCCTGCCGTGTAGGTGCTAAAAATGTACCTGCTACCAGCTGTTACTCCCTCGTGAAAAACCCTAAAACCTGAGTCGAATATAGTCAAGTGGAGTAGCGTTTTGAATTTTGGTTCACGTTTGTCGTATTTTACACAGTCAGGGAAGTAATGGTGTCAGGATGGCCGAGCGGTCTAAGGCGCCAGACTCAAGGCTTCATTCCTTCCTTAGCACAGGGACTTCTGGTCTCCCAAAGGAGACGTGGATTCAAATCCCACTCCTGACATTAATTTCATGCTTAAATCTTACTTGCATATTAGAAGACCATGAAGAAAGCCATGTCAGGCCATGGTGAAAAAGGGCATTTATCTCTGAAGACGGGCCTTCAGTTCCTCCCATTAACATACACAATTCTGATGTGCGATGAGGCAGTTCTCCTGAAACATTAAGCTCTTTTCCACTAGTACTTACTCACAACCACCTCAATGTTGGTGGGGTCGTTATAGCAAGGAGGTCCAAAAGTCCTGTGATGTCAGTCTTATGTAACACAAACATGACACAACAATTTAGGACATCGAGGCAAAGGTTTACCTGCTGCTTGGTCTATGTCTTTGCGTCTAGCAATGCACCTCGTTGACGATCACAGAATACATCAAATCCAACTGTTGCTTTTGCCGGTTCTTGTTAAGGAGTGGCTTTCATGACTAATTCAGTGACATCACTCCCTGGCCAATCAGTGGCCTGCAGTCTGTAGATGTCACATTTTCGGCTCAACTCAACTCGACCCCGACCGAGTAGGTGCTAAAAATGTACCACCTGGTGCCAGGTGGTATTACCTCATGGAAAACCCTAACAGCTGAGTGGGATCCAGTCGAGTGGAGTAGGTAGAGGTTGAAAAGGAGGAATGTGTTCTGATGTCATTCTAAATCTCTGAAAGTTGACTTAGGCTTGTTTTATCTCGTCTTTTTTTTTCGGAAGGCATATTTTATAACATGCGATTAGCCCGGCTAGCTCAGTCAGTAGAGCATGAGACTCTTAATCTCAGGGTCGTGGGTTCGAGCCCCACGTTGGGCGTAGCAGTTTTAATAATCAACAGATGTTTGATCCAGCCCTTAAAGTCAAAGTTCAGCTCTGTTACCACCATCACAGCGTCCTCTGTGGTGCCTATTTGAATGATCACAAACCTCCTGAAATGCACAATATGAATCAAAAACATTCAAACTTGCGCAAGAGCATTATGTTTACCTTTCTTTGGGCTCATGTCATTTCTGTATTCCCTTTTTGCTCAAGTATGATCATTCACTTTAAAACAAAATAAGAAAAATCTGAATAACGACCCATGGCCTCTGGCCCTCTCTTGCCTTCATTACTCATCCAGTGACATCACTCCCTGGCCAATCAGTGGCCTGCAGTCTGTAGACGTCACATTTTTGGCTCGACTCAACTCGAATCCCTGCCGTGTAGGTGCTAAAAATGTACCTGCTACCAGCTGTTACTCCCCCCTGAAAAACCCTAAAACCTGAGTCGAATATAGTCAAGTGGAGTAGCGTTTTGAATTTTGGTTCACGTTTGTCGTATTTTACACAGTCAGGGAAGTAATGGTGTCAGGATGGCTGAGCGGTCTAAGGCGCCAGACTCAAGGCTTCATTCCTTCCTTAGCACAGGGACTTCTGGTCTCCCAAAGGAGACGTGGGTTCAAATCCCACTCCTGACATTAATTTCATGCTTAAATCTTACTTGCATATTAGAAGACCATGAAGAAAGCCATGTCAGGCCATGGTGAAAAAGGGCATTTATCTCTGAAGACGGGCCTTCAGTTCCTCCCATTAACATACACAATTCTGATGTGCGATGAGGCAGTTCTCCTGCAACATTAAGCTCTTTTCCACTAGTACTTACTCACAACCACCTCAATGTGGGTGGGGTCGTTATAGCAAGGAGGTCCAAAAGTCCTGTGATGTCAGTTTTATGTGACACAAACATGACACAACAATTTAGGACATCGAGGCAAAAGTATACTTGCTGCTTGGTCTATGTCTTTGCGTTTAGCAATCCACCTCGTTGACGATCACAGAATACATCAAATCCAACTGTTGCTGTTGCCGGTTCTTGTTAAGGAGTGGCTTTCATGACTCATACAGTGACATCACTCCCTGGCCAATCAGTGGCCTGCAGTCTGTAGATGTCACATTTTCGGCTCAACTCAACTCGACCCCGACCGAGTAGGTGCTAAAAATGTACCACCTGGTGCCAGGAGGTATTACCTCATGGAAAACCCTAACAGCTGAGTGGGATCCAGTTGAGTGGAGTAGGTAGAGGTTGAAAAGGAGGAATGTGTTCTGATGTCATTCTACATCTCTGAAAGTTGACTTAGGCTTGTTTCATCTCGTCTTTTTTTTTCGGAAGGCATATTTTATAACATGTGATTAGCCCGGCTAGCTCAGTCGGTAGAGCATGAGACTCTTAATCTCAGGGTCGTGGGTTCGAGCCCCACGTTGGGCGTAGCAGTTTTAATAATCAACAGATGTTTGATCCAGCACTTAAAGTCAAAGTTCAGCTCTGTAACAGCCATCACAGCGTCCTCAGTGGTGCCTCTTTGAATGATCACAAACCTCCTGTAATGCACAATATGAATAAAAAACATTCAAAATTGCACAAGAGCATTATGTTTACCTTTCTTTGGGCTCATGTCATTTCTGTATTCCCTTTTTGCTCAAGTATGATCATTCACTTTAAAACAAAATAAGGAAAATCTGAATAACGACCCATGGCCTCTGGCCCTCTCTTGCCTTCATTACTCATCCAGTGACATCACTCCCTGGCCAATCAGTGGCCTGCAGTCTGTAGACGTCACATTTTCGGCTCAACTCAACTCGAATCCCTGCCGTGTAGGTGCTAAAAATGTACCTGCTACCAACTGTTACTCCCTCATGGAAAACCCTAAAACCTGAGTCGAATATAGTCAAGTGGAGTAGCGTTTTGCATTTTGGTTCACGTTTGTTGTATTTTACACAGTCAGGGAAGTAATGGTGTCAGGATGGCCGAGCGGTCTAAGGTGCCAGACTCAAGGCTTCATTCCTTCCTTATCACAGAGACTTCTGGTCTCCCAAAGGAGACCTGGGTTCAAATCCCACTCCTGACATTAATTTCATGCTTAAATCTTACTTGCATATTAGAAGACCATGAAGAAAGCCATGTCAGGCCATGGTGAAAAAGGGCATTTATCTCTGAAGACGGGCCTTCAGTTCCTCCCATTAACATACACAATTCTGATGTGCGATGAGGCAGTTCTCCTGCAACATTAAGCTCTTTTCCACTAGTACTTACTCACAACCACCTCAATGTGGGTGGGGTCGTTATAGCAAGGAGGTCCAAAAGTCCTGTGATGTCAGTTTTATGTGACACAAACATGACACAACAATTTAGGACATCGAGGCAAAGGTATACTTGCTGCTTGGTCTATGTCTTTGCGTCTAACAATCCACCTCGTTGATGATCACAGAATACATAAAATCCAAATGTTGCTGTTGCCGGTTCTTGTTAAGGAGTGGCTTTCATGACTCATCCAGTGACATCACTCCCTGGCCAATCAGTGGCTTGCAGTCTATAGATGTCACATTTTCGGCTCAACTCAACTCGACCCCGACCGAGTAGGTGCTAAAAATGTACCACCTGGTGCCAGGAGGTATTACCTCATGGAAAACCCTAACAGCTGAGTGGGATCCAGTTGAGTGGAGTAGGTAGAGGTTGAAAAGGAGGAATGTGTTCTGATGTCATTCTACATCTCTGAAAGTTGACTTAGGCTTGTTTCATCTCGTCTTTTTTTTTCGGAAGGCATATTTTATAACATGTGATTAGCCCGGCTAGCTCAGTCGGTAGAGCATGAGACTCTTAATCTCAGGGTCGTGGGTTCGAGCCCCACGTTGGGCGTAGCAGTTTTAATAATCAACAGATGTTTGATCCAGCACTTAAAGTCAAAGTTCAGCTCTGTAACAGCCATCACAGCGTCCTCAGTGGTGCCTCTTTGAATGATCACAAACCTCCTGTAATGCACAATATGAATAAAAAACATTCAAAATTGCACAAGAGCATTATGTTTACCTTTCTTTGGGCTCATGTCATTTCTGTATTCCCTTTTTGCTCAAGTATGATCATTCACTTTAAAACAAAATAAGGAAAATCTGAATAACGACCCATGGCCTCTGGCCCTCTCTTGCCTTCATTACTCATCCAGTGACATCACTCCCTGGCCAATCAGTGGCCTGCAGTCTGTAGACGTCACATTTTCGGCTCAACTCAACTCGAATCCCTGCCGTGTAGGTGCTAAAAATGTACCTGCTACCAACTGTTACTCCCTCATGGAAAACCCTAAAACCTGAGTCGAATATAGTCAAGTGGAGTAGCGTTTTGCATTTTGGTTCACGTTTGTTGTATTTTACACAGTCAGGGAAGTAATGGTGTCAGGATGGCCGAGCGGTCTAAGGTGCCAGACTCAAGGCTTCATTCCTTCCTTATCACAGAGACTTCTGGTCTCCCAAAGGAGACCTGGGTTCAAATCCCACTCCTGACATTAATTTCATGCTTAAATCTTACTTGCATATTAGAAGACCATGAAGAAAGCCATGTCAGGCCATGGTGAAAAAGGGCATTTATCTCTGAAGACGGGCCTTCAGTTCCTCCCATTAACATACACAATTCTGATGTGCGATGAGGCAGTTCTCCTGCAACATTAAGCTCTTTTCCACTAGTACTTACTCACAACCACCTCAATGTGGGTGGGGTCGTTATAGCAAGGAGGTCCAAAAGTCCTGTGATGTCAGTTTTATGTGACACAAACATGACACAACAATTTAGGACATCGAGGCAAAGGTATACTTGCTGCTTGGTCTATGTCTTTGCGTCTAACAATCCACCTCGTTGATGATCACAGAATACATAAAATCCAAATGTTGCTGTTGCCGGTTCTTGTTAAGGAGTGGCTTTCATGACTCATCCAGTGACATCACTCCCTGGCCAATCAGTGGCTTGCAGTCTATAGATGTCACATTTTCGGCTCAACTCAACTCGACCCCGACCGAGTAGGTGCTAAAAATGTACCACCTGGTGCCAGGTGGTATTACCTCATAGAAAACCCTAACAGCTGAGTGGGATCCAGTCGAGTGGAGTAGGTAGAGGTTGAAAAGGGAGGAATGTGTTCTGATGTCATTCTAAATCTCTGAAAGTTGACTTAGGCTTCTTTTATCCCTTCTATTTTATCGGAAGGCATTTTTTATAACATGTGAATAGCCCGGCTAGCTCAGTCGGTAGAGCATGAGACTCTTAATCTTAATCTTAAAAGCCACAGGTTCCTCTCTCAGTGACAGTCAGCCAGACTCCACCTGATCTGTACAAAGAAGAGAAGCAAACAGTCGAAATGAGCTACTTTTTTTGTACTTTACGTTCAACAGACACTGAGGGTGGGGGTATTTCTACATGCATTCACTTCTTTTATATTACATTTAGCAGACGATTTTACAAATTAGGATAATTAGGATATGATGACAGACAGTCATCATTGAAAAAAATAAACGTGCACAATCGGCCTCCTATAATGCAATCTATGCAATTTCCAAGTATAGAATCGAGTGTAGGAGCGAGTGAAAATAAAGAATTCCCGATTTCCATGTCTTTTTTTAAAATTTAAAGAAAAAAAAAATTTAATTTTAAAACATTTTTTTAATTTTTTTATTTTCCCGGTTTGGAATGTCTCGCGGACCGGTACTGATTTAAGAGATCAGTATTTAACAACTTTGTTGCACAAAGGCTGGGTGGCCTCTCGCGGCCCAGTTTCCCTTTTTAAATAAACATTCCAGTCATTCGTATTGAATGTTGACCCCGTGGTTGAACATCAAACATTTAGATGCAAACCTTGAAGACGTAGAACGTTTCAAACTGGATGTTTCAGCTGTTGTCTCGAAGCAAGTTCATCAACAGTTTCAAGTTCTCTGCCCGACTGATTTACTTAGAAGGTTTTGGATCAACATCAAACGAATCCCTGGAGGGGATTCTTGGCGTTCTTGTATCCAAGAAGGATGGGTCTATTCGGTTCTGTGTGGACTATCGCAAAGTGAATGATGTTTCACGGTTTGACGCCTATCCCATGCCCCGGGTCGACGAACTCCTGGATCGCCTTGGCACAGCTCGGTTTTTTACGACACTGGATTTGACCAAAGGCTACTGGCAGATTCCTTTGTCTCCAGAGTCCAGGGAAAAATCGGCCTTCTCCACTCCGTACGGATTGTACCAATTTGTTACACTTCCGTTCGGGTTGTTCGGGGCACCAGCCACGTTCCAACGCCTCATGGACCGGGTGCTGCGGCCGCATGCTGCATATGCTGCCGCCTACCTGGATGATGTCATCATCCACAGCAACAGCTGGGCGGAGCATGTGCAGCAGGTGGCTGCGGTGCTCGAGTCACTGAGGCAGGCGGGGCTCACGGCCAACCCGAAGAAGTGTGCAGTTGGACGGAGGGAGGTACGGTATTTGGGGTACCACTTGGGCGGCGGGCAGGTGCGTCCTCAGGTCGACAAGACAGCAGCAATTGCAGCCTGCCCGAGGCCCAAGACGAAAAAGGAGGTGAGGCGGTTTTTGGGGCTGGCTGGTTACTACCGGCGGTTTATCCCCAACTTCGCCGAGCTGACCAGCCCCTTGACCGACCTCACCCGAAAGGGTGCCTCAGATCCGGTCCAGTGGACGGATCTGTGCCAGGTGTCGCTTGAGAGGGTAAAACAGACCCTCTGTGGGGAGCCTCTTCTTCACACCCCTAATTTCTCTCTCCCGTTTACTCTGCAGACTGATGCATCGAACAGAAGGCTGGGGGCCGTTCTGTCCCAGCAGGTGCGGGGCGTCGACCGCCCGGTACTCTACATCAGCCGGAAACTGTCCGAGAGGGAGGCCAGGTACAGCACGGTGGAGAAGGAGTGCCTGGCCATCCGGTGGGCGGTCGATGCTCTGCGGTACTACCTGTTGGGGCGGCCATTCACCCTCTGTTTGGACCATGCTCCCCTCCAGTGGCTCCACCGCATGAAGGACACGAATGCCCGGATCACCCGGTGGTACCTGGCCTTACAGCCATTTAAATTCAGGGTGGTCCATAGGCCGGGGGCGCAGATGGTCATGGCCGACTTCCTTTCCCGCTCTCACGAGGAGGGGGGGGGGGAGTAGGTTAGGCCGGACGGCTCCCCGGCCTAAGTCGGGCGGTGGAGGTATGTGGAGGGGGGCGTGGTGCATCAGGTGCAGAGGAGAGGTGGGAAGGGCTCAGAGGACAGGGGGAGGGGAGATGATGGGCACATCTGCACATCATCAGCTAATCATTCTCCCCTTTATCAGTAGCGTGCTGGTCCGGGCGGGAGAGAGGAGAGCCAGGAGATGACCTGGCAGAGAGAACAGGAGCAAGGAGAGCAAGGAGAGCAAGGAAAGCGTGGAGAAACGGAGACCGTCCCCTGAGTTCATCCTTTCGAGTTAATAAATAAAAAGATTAACTCGAACCCAGTGTCTGTGCATCTGTTGGGAACCCACGGTGGCACAAGCTTGCCACAGATGCCCTTCAGTGATGATGACGTTGATGTGAGTACAACCAACTGCTCGATGCTGTAAATTGTCTCTTTGGGTCTTAAAATTCTTTTGGGTCTATCATAAAGGAACATAAACTCGAGTGATATTACAGTTCTTAAATGGTGCGCCTATGACTCAGAGTTTACACCTAATAAGTTGGACTCTAGATTCAAAGATTGGATAGCTAAGGGTATAACAGCCTTATGCAGGGTAATGAAAGATGGAAAAATGCTCAGTTTTGAAACGCTTAAAAGGACACATTTATTAGAAAAACAAGACTTCTATCGATATCTGCAGCTGCGGCACTACGTTGATACGAAGATGAAAAATGTAACAAAGACTGGCACATGTTTGATTGAACTGTTTACAAAAGCCTATAATTCAGAAACTATTGATAGAACTGTTTCATGCTTATATAAGAGTCTGTCGAATTTGAAATCACATTCAACTTCATATATTAAAACAAAATGGGAGAAGGAAGGATGAATAATTATATCTGAAGAAGAATGGACAACAATATGGAGGTATCAATGGATGTGTACCAGCTCACAGAAGTGGAGGGAGTTTGGCTGGAAAAGCCTGATTAGGTGCTTTATTACACCCTCCCAGAAATCTCACTATGACAATAACTCCTCAGTCTGCTGGAGGAACTGTGGAAATCAAAATGCAAACCATTATCACATTTTCTGGGACTGCCCGCTCATGAAGGACTATTGGAAAAAGATACACAACGCCCTACAGGACATCTTCAAATGTGAAATACCCCTCGACATTAAGACTATGTTTTTCGGACACATACCTGAGGGATGGCTGAAAAGAGATAAGCACCTCATAAATATCCTGCTAATGGCTTGCAAAAAGAATATCACCAGGAAATGGCTATCACAAGAGAGCCCAACTGTCAACATCTGGATGGACATCACAATGGGCATATATAAAATGGAGCATATATAAAATGGAGAGAATAACAGCATTTGTTCATTTTAAACTGGAGAAATTCACCTCATACTGGGAAAACTGGGTCAACTATGTCACGCCCCATAGGCCTGATTTTATTTTTACAAATCAATAACTATGCCATATAAAAAGGATCACTCCCCACTTTGTACATATTCTTGTGTGTTTTTGTTGTTGTTTGGTTCTTTTTTTTTTGTTATCGTTTAGACATAAAATAAAAATACCACTTTGGCATTTAGGACAGACAAGAGATGTAAGATGTATGCACATGTACCGGATGTGAATGTTTGTTTCTGAATGTCAATAAAAAAAAATAAATAAATAAATAATCATTCTTTTGGGTGGGCATTGATGACAGATAAGCCACAGAAATGTATCACTGCAGTAATGGACAACTGTCGGCCCAGTTAAAGTACATTACAATAATTTGTCTGAAATCACTAAATTCATGACATTTACCATTTATCATTATCTAAAATGTTCTATTGTCTTTCTGTTTCCAGCTGTTAGTCTGGGTCTTGCAGATGCAGATTTTCTGCAGCCACAGTAAAAGTGACTACAGAGTGATGCTCTGGTACCAGCTGTTTCATGAACGAGGACACAGTGGTGTTGGTATACTTGACTATTCATGTAACAGCAGAGCGCAAGTTACAGTGGGTAAACATACACCAGGAGAACCACAGATGCAGTACCACATAACAAAGACAGATGGCAGCAGCAACACATAAATAAAGGCAGGTGGCAGCACACGTCCTGCAACATCTCCCTTTTCTTAATTAAAGCAATGGCATATGAACTGAGACCTGAAACAAAGGCCTACTGAGTACTCAAGAAAGTTACTTGTTTTATCATGCCAAAACCTATCACTGTTGTACATTATACCGGCAGCGACAACAACATAAACATTTGGCAACATAATACAACTGGTTTTATACTGGCAGCAGCAACAACATAAACAAACATAAACATTTGGCAACAACCAGAATACATATTTTTCTTTCCCTTCAGAGATCCAGTCTTTTAGGTGGCCTGGTAATCCGACCATAGCGTGAGGTGACTGGAGGCCCTGTTGGTGTGGAGGTTGTATCAGCAGCTGGGCTATCAGCATGCTGAGGTGGGGTAGCACACGGCGTACCACTGGCTTGCTCCTCGGTAGCTACCTCCAGCTCGGTCCTTTGCGCATGGCTGTCCGCGACCTGCGGTGTACTTGAGGTTGGTTCTGCTACCCGAAGATCGACCCTGTTTCGGCGGTAGCGAGCTCCTTCTATGTCAACCAGGTAGGACCGCGGGGCAAGCATCTGCACGCACGAGCCCCGTCTCCAGATGCCTGTCCGGTCACCAGGCAATGGCTTCATTCGCACTGCTTGTCCTACCGTGAGCTCAGGTAGGTCCTTGGCTGAGCTGTCATAGGTTGCTTTTGCAACCTGTTTCCTGTGACGCAGCTTCTCCAGCACTCCAGACACCACACATGGTTCCAACAGCTTGCTGGACACCGGAAGTGCTGTCTTGAGACGCCTTGCCATCAGGCGCTGTGCTGGGCTACTATCCATTCCTTCGGTTGGTGTATTGCGCCACTGCAGGATTGCTTTCCATGCATCCTTGCCCTCACGGTGGGCTTTCTTGCATAAGTTCTTTGCTATTTTGACTGCAGCTTCAGCCTTGCCATTAGCCTTGGGGTGATGTGGAGATGAGGTGATGTGTTCAAACTCCCACTGTGCTGCGAACTGTTTGAACTGGAGAGATGCGAACTGAGGGCCATTGTCTGAGATTAGACGGTCAGGCTGCCCATGGCGGGCGAACTGTGCCTTGCAGCGTTTGATTGTTGTCTCGGCCGAGAGATCTGGGAGGAGGTCAATCTCCCAGAAGTCTGAGTAATGATCAATCATCAGGAGAAAGTCTTTGCCGTTTTGTTGGAAGAGATCAGTGCTTACGATCTGCCACGGGCGTGTTGGCAGTTCGTGTGACATCATTGACTCTTTCTGCTGGTGAATGGCATACTCATTGCAGACTGTGCACTTGCCTACAAAGTCTAGGATGTTGGCTCGCATCCCTGGCCAATACAGCGTATCCCGTGCTTGCCTGTAGCAGGCCTCGCCCCCAATGTGGCTTGCATGTACTCTTACTAACATCTCACGACGCAGCGCTTTAGGGATAATGACCCTGTCTCCCCTGAACAGCACTCCATTCTGAACACTGAGCTCCTCCTTGTAGGCCCAGTATTCTCTCACCTCCAGTTCGGCGTCTTCTTTGCGCTCAGGCCAGCCCTTCAGTGTCACTGTCTTTACTGCCAGGAGCTGCTCGTCTCTCTCTGTGTGCTGTCGGATTTGAATAAGTCTTTTGTCTGTGACATTGAGATAGTCAGCCTGATTGATTTGTTCTACCTCAGCAGACTGTGTGTGATTCGAACTTGGAGCTTGTGCATGTGTTTGTCACAGTGGCCCTACTGAGCGTGTCACTCACAAACATCTCTGGGCCAGGCTTGTACACGACTGCGAGATTGTAGCCCTGTAGAGACAGCAGCATGCTCTGCAGGCACTTCGGGGCATTCAGCAGTGGCTTGCTGAAAATGGCAACGAGGGGCTTATGATCAGTCTCTGCAGTGACACTATTGAGCCCATAGAGATACTGATGAAAGCGTTGGCATGCAAATACAATGCTGAGGCATTCCTTTTCAATTTGGGCATAATTCTGCTCTGTTGGGGTGAGAGCCCTCGAGGCGAAAGCAACAGGTTGGCCTTCCTGCAACAGCACACAGCCCAGGCCATGCTGGCTAGCGTCGCTCTGAATTGTCACCGCCTTTGTCACATCGTAGTAGCGCAGCACTGGTGTTGTAGTCACCAGCTGCTTGACTTCCATCACTGCTGCGTCGTGTTTCGGAAGCCAGTGCCACACTGTCTCTTTATCCGTGAGCCTCCTCAGTGGCTCACAGACCTCTGACAGGCGTGGTAAGAACTTGGCCAGGTACGTCACGAACCCAACGAACCGCTGCACAGCCTTCACATCAGTCGGGAGGGGCATGTCCATCACCGCCTTCACTTTCTCTGGGTCAGCTTTCAGACCCTGTGCAGAGAGGATATGCCCATGAAAGCGAACCTCTGGTACTTTAAACTGGAGCTTTCGTATGCTGAGTCGGAGTTTGACTTGCCGGCATCTGTCCATGAGGGCGAGCAGCTTTGCATCGTGGTCATGCCCTGCTTCCTCATCTGAATCCCCGCAGCCCACAATGAGGATGTCATCTGCTATAGGGTACACCCCATTGAGCCCCACCAGGAGCTCTTGCTGTTTCCGTTGGTACACCTCTGGGGCCACAGAGACGCCGAACGGGAGTTTCAGCCAGCGCTTGCGCCCCCAGGGTGTCCAAAAGGTGGCCATGTAGCTGCTCGGTTCATCCAGTCTGCACTATAGAAAGGCATCCCTCACATCCACCAAGGTGAATGTCCTGGCTTTGGGGAGCTTGTAAAGTATGTCCTCCAGAGTGGGCATGATGTAGTGTGATCGCAGTAGAGCCTGGTTGAGGTGCTTTGGGTCAATGCATATTCGCAGCTTGTCTGGTTTCTTGATGATGACCATGTTGCTGATCCAGTCAGTCGGCTCTGTGACTGAGGTGATGTGGCCCTCTGCCTCATATTTGTCCAGCTGAGCTTTTACTGCCGCCCTCATGGCGACTGGGACGTTACGGGGGGCACCCTGGACTGGCTGAACTGCTGGATTTAGCTGAAAATGCACCACACCTGGTACGGATTCTACTGGCGCGGTGAAGACATCCTGGTACCTCTCGATGAGAGCCTCTCTTCTCAAAAACCCATCCCGGGTGCTACTGGAGGAATTTGTCCTTTCTTAAGAACCCAATTAAATGTTCTGAGCAACAATGGTGATAAAGAGTCACTAAAAGTCTTATACCATTCCGCTGTAAACCCATCGGAACCTGAAGACTTATTAGGTTTGAGTCTAGAGATTGCCTTTTGGAGTTCTTCTATAGTCACATTGGCCAATAGGACTTTATTCTGGTCTTCTGTAATTGTTGGGAGATTAAGTGATGCAAGTAGGGATTCAGGTGACTTATCCCCCTGACTGGCCATCCGTGCATATAGGTTTTTGTAATACTTTTCAAAAGAACTGTGAATATCTTGAAACTCATGTTTCATTTGTTTGGTGTTTGGGTCTTTAATTTTATGAACTACCCTCTCTGCTTGTTGTTTTCTTAATTTATATGCCAGGATTTTAGCTGATTTACTGCCTACTTCATAATACTTCTGTTTCAGAAAGGTTAATTTTTTCTGAATGTCTGCATCATAAATTTCTTTAATCTGATTTTTTATTTCCCTAATTTTCTGACTAATGTCCAATTGGGTATCTTTTTTATGTTTTTTTTCCAGATTCCCCAAGTCCTTTTCTAGTTTATCCAATTTTTCCTGTCTGAGCCTCTTTTGTAGTGCCAGTTTCGCGATGATTTTCCCTCTTAAAACAGCCTTACCTGCATCCCACACCATAAGGGGGGAAACTTCTCCATTATCGTTTTCTGACAGGTATAACTTAATTTCATCTTGAAGTTCTTCCTTCATTTTTCCCTTAAGTACATTTAAATTAAGTCTCCAGGAAAAATTATTTTTGCTGTTTTTTAAATTTAAATCTAGGTATACCGGGCTATGGTCTGATAAGTCCATTATCCCAATTTTACATGACCTTACAAAACCGATATCTTTACTGTACATAAAAAAATAATCAATCCTCGAGTAAGTATTATGTGGTGAGGAGTAGAAGGTATAGTCTCTCTTCATAGGATTGAACTCCCTCCATACATCACAGATACCCATCTCTCTTATCATCTGTCTCACCTTTTTGCCTACAGTATTATTCTGATTCTGAGTTAATCTTGACGCATCACACTTTGGGTTCAGTCTCAGATTAAAGTCACCACCACAAATCACCATTCCCCTGGCTTTCGTAATCATCAGATCGAAGATTTGTCTATAGAACCCCCAGGTTGCACCAGGAGATGCATAAACATTTAAGAGAGTGGTTTCTGATCCTTCTAATTTTCCCACAACCATGTTATACCTTCCTTCCCTGTCCGTGATTTCTGTTACCTTTTCAAAGATTACTCTTTTCGATATCAGTGTTGCCACCCCCCGTCTGTGTCCTGTTTTGTATGACGCTGAGTAAATCTGGTTATAGCCCTGTCTTTGAAGTTTGGCATGTTCAGTATCAGTTAAATGGGTTTCTTGCAGAAATATTATATCTACCTTGTCTTTTTTCATTTTGCCCAGAATTTTACTTCTTTTTACTGGGTTTAGTACACCCTTCACATTGTAAGAAGCAAACCTCAGTGGAACTTTTTGGCTTTCCATCTTAAATCAAGTGTCACCTTTAATCCCACTACCCCCTCTCCACTCGAACTCTATAACAACATAAATACAAAAAAGAACATGAACAGAACAGTCCCAGAAAAACGTGGACTTAATCACAGGTTGAACTTCCTGTTTTGAGGTCTTGTTTGTGACCCTGAAAGAGCCGAGATGTTTTGCCGGCTCGGAGGGAAAGCCTCCATGCGTCTCCAGCTGTGGAGGGCCCTCCTTTAAGTTTTCAAAGTGATCCATACTTTTAGCTTAGTCAGATCTTCCCCGATCTTATATTATATTATTAATGTCATTAACCTAACCCAAACGCCTCTCATGGCTGTTTTTAATTGTTTGTTCCACAGTCATTACTACAATGCCTCCTTACCACGAGGAATCCACGCCGAGACAAAATAAGTTCACCGGTCAGCCCGTCTGAAACTGTCCAGTTTCTTTTTAAAACCATCCCGCCGAGCCTCCGGCTGCTGCTCTCCTCCTCTCGGGGATCGGGTTTTGCACCACATCAGGTTTTTAACTCTGTCAGCCCAGCTCGCCGGCGGCTTGTGTATCGTCACGGACAGACCTCTCTTCACCATGTCTTGCGTAGCCTCCTCAGCCGAGTTGTACAAGCATATCTCTCCCTCGTAAAAGACCCTCATTCTGGCTGGAAAAGGAGTTTGGAACCGTATATTATTCTCCCTCAATACCTTCTTCGCCTCCGCGTATTCCCGGCGCTTCCTGAGGGTCTCCGGTGCATAGTCGTGGTCCACAAAAACTTTTTTCTCCTTATACAGAAACCCCTTTTTTCGCCACACTTGTTTCAGGATTTCTTCTTTAGTTTTGCTACTGGAGAACTTAACAACTATGGATCTCGGGGGAGCATCGGCCGGTGGTTTTGGTCCCAATGCGCGGTGCGCACGTTCAATCTTCAGGTCGTCGGTGTGAGGCAACTCCAGTTTTTCTCTCAGTAAATTTTCCACGAATGTTATCATTGATGTGGAGTTGCTCTCCGACTCTTCCGTTATGCCGTGAATTCTTAAATTGTCCCGTCTTGCTCTTCCCTCTTGATCCGTTAGCTTATCTTCCAATTTAGCCTGTAGCTTTAGCAGTTCCCGCGTAGCCTCCTCCAGCCCCTGCACTCTGTCCTCCGTCTCAGAAATTCGCATTTTGGCTTCGTCAACTCTGCTGTTAGTTACTTTAATGTCCTCTCGTATTTCTTGAAGAGTCTCTGCATTTTCACGCCGAAACTCTCTCAGTTCTTGCAATATGGTTTGCAGGTTAGCCATGTCCGCATCCACCTGTAGCTCCACCACGACAGGGTGGCTAGCTGTATCGTTCTCGGACTCTTCCTCGGCTGTTTGAGCTCTTTCCTTCGTCTGTGAAACGTTTTTTTGTTTTGCTTTGGGCATAGTATAAACGCCTCTTTAACTTCTTCTGTTAATATGTAACGGTCTTTTGAAAAAATACGGCGTTATTTTGAAGATCGGGGAGCTCTGTTATTCTGCTGCCTACCTCATAGCTGCTCACCCGGAAGTCCCATGATTTTTTTTTAACCAAATACATTTTGTTTCTTTTTAAATTCTGTAGCCTCTTTTACTAACCTTCTTTTACGTACTCCAGCTGGTTCCTTTCAAGCTCAGCTGGTTTGAACTCTTACATAAATATAATATATGTATATATATATATATATATATATATATATATATATAAATGCTTTTACATATATATTTTTGGCACATTTCAAGTTACAGACTTTGCTCATTTGAGTTTATATTTAATTAGTTAATTAATTAAACAAATTAAATTCTAGTTTTAATACTCCACTTTTCAATATTTGAAACCATTTCATAAGATCAAAAATAGGGTATCCCCAAGATTGATCAACCAATTGTTTCTTCTGGAGGTCTGGTTGGTTTCTGGGTGTCTTTTGAATTATAAAAACTGACATGTATTCTGGTTGTCATGATTGGCCCAACATGAAAGTTTTGCCCTAGGGCCCCCTTGAAGCTCAATCCAGTCGTTTTGCGACATGAGGGAACAGTGGTGTCAGTTCCAGACTGACCTGTTTGGGGATGTAACTGGTCAGTCCAGCCATAGTAAACTCCTGATGTGTCAGTTTGGCTTTTTCCAGTTCAACTTACATAGAGTTTGAAACTTTCCGTTTGCTCAAACATAACGTAAGTGCAACAGAACATGTAGTATAATCCTCTTTTTTTAAATATTATTTTATCTTATTACTACTGTAAGACAACTTGAGCAATTTAGTTTCACTCATTTTTTCAAAGTATTATTCATTTCCAGGTATGTAACTTTTTGGCGAGAGATATTAATTTTTGACACATTCTTGAAAAAAAAGAATGTATCTAAATTTCTTCTGATAAAAGGTTGAACTCCTCATGTTTAGTGGTAAGTTTTCCTTTCACTGTTCAGTTCTAAATTAATTGAACTTAGTTTAAGTTATTGACGAATAAAGGACTTTGATGGTTGTTTTTCCCTGAGTGAAATATAGAAGTACACCATGTACGTTGTGGAAAGAGTATACGACTTGAAAGTAAAGAAAATAACAAAGTGTATTTTGGGTATTATAAAGTTAAAATACTTTAAAAAGTGTTAACGGGGGTCACTAATATTCTGGTTCTCAACTTGGATCTTCAGGATACAGCTCTTTGAAAAAATTTTAATTAAATTTTCTTTGCTCTTTTGGACACAGTCAGTGTGAGCGACAGTGACCCTCAATCGAGTCAGTGGAGCAGTGTCCTGGACGTGGGGACTATTCCATACCAGCCTGATCCAAAATTAATTGAATTACAGCATCTTCCAAACAAAAAGTTACGGTTTCAGGAAAAGTGGTATATAGTCGTATCCATGGCGACATTGTAGTCCTACATTGAAAAGGGAACTTTGTTTTGAGTGTGTTAAAGCATACACCATCAAAAAGACCACTTTGGAAAAAAAACATGACCTAGCCTTCTACTTAAATGGTTTTTGTAATTGGAAAAATGCTGTTGACAGCTTCAATCGCCATCAAACCAGCAAGGCACACAATCATGCCGTTACTACAAATGCATTGGAGAAAATCCCAGTTCACACTCAATTACTAAATGTAATGGCTAAAACAGAGGAAGAAGCGAGGCACTACTGTTTGAAAAGACTTTTTAAGACTTTTTTAAGACCATAATTAATACAATTTAAGACCCATTTTTCATCCATACTGGCAAAAAGGAGGCTCAGAATTACTTGCAAAATATATGAATCTATTCAAAGTTGTATGGAACCAAAAAATCCTGACAAACAATAATTGTATAAATATATGAATTATATGTTATACATTGTATTATGTTTGTGTGCAAGTGTGTACACAAAAACTGTATCTGTAACCGAACTACATATTTTCTTCTTGGAGCTCCTCCTCAGAGCATTGGACTTTGTGATGAGCTGGGCCATCTGACTGCCAGCCTTGCCCTCAGCCTCTTCTGCAAGCCTGTCTGCATCTCTGGCCAGACTTCCATAAACTTCTTGGACAGTTTTTCTTTTCTTTTTTTTAGTTCTTCCAAATGATCCTCTAAAGCAGGGTTTGGCAACCTTTGTGATATGGGTGCCAGTTTGAAATTTTCTTGTCAATAAGTGTGCCACTACAATAAAACAATGTGACAAAAAATACAAAACATACCTGGGATTTTAATCTTGCCATGTAGGCCACATCCAATCATATTTTGAATATATTTTACTGTTATTCCCAATTGTAAATTAGGTTACTTCCTCAATATATTTAAATAGAAATTATGATAATAACTAGAAAGCTGCAAGCAGCTGTAGGCGGGACCGAGATGGCGTACGTGGGGATGTGCGTACGTTGGGGTATGCGCTGGACGCTGTAGCTACAGCTCTGCCCACACGCACGATACCCTCTGCGTACGTATGAGCACATAATAACCCCAATGGGGAGGGGTTTTTGAAAATTTCTAGGGGGCGCCACTGAGCCATTTTGCTACGCCCACACACGATACCCTTTACTTACGTACGAGGTTGTCAGGGTGGACGTGTGTGCCAAGTTTCATGACTTTGCGATGATGATAAGGCTTTCAAACCACAAACGCCATCACATGATTTTCACCACCTGGTCACGCCCACACCGTTCAGAGTTTGGAAAAGTTTCTCCATGAATTTTTCCCCCCATGTCTTAAGAGTAACCTGGCCAAGTTTGAAGCTTGTAGCATTAAATCTGTAGGAGGAGTTCGATCAAATGCGAGGTGTGGAAAAAAAAAGACTTTTCCGACCACCAGCAGGTGGCGCTATAGGTGGATGTCACAATGTTTTATGTACGCGTTCAGGCTGGGTCCAGCATTCACCGTATGAAGTTTGGGACAGATTGGATAATATATGTGGGAGTTATAAACGACTTAATTTTTTGTGGCGAGTGATGGCGAGTCATCAAACTTTGAGGCGTCACCACGGCCTTTAAGTTTTGAAAAAGTTTTTCCATGATTTTTTTCCCCCATGTCTTAAGAGTAACCTGGCCAAGTTTGAAGTCTGTAGCATTAAATCTGTAGGAGGAGTTCGATCAAATGCAAGGTGTGGAATCGGGCAAAAATGGCACGAAAACACACTTTCCATCCAAAATGGCCGCCTTCCTGTGAATGTGGGACATTGGCAGCAAGAGACTTTTTTTGTGCGTCTGGGCATGATGAATATGTGTACCAAATTTCGTCGTACTACGCTAAACTAATCGTATTGCATAATTACAAGATGACAACACCTTTGGAGTATCATGTAGCCCAAAGGGCAAGACATTTGTCTTTGCATCAGAAAACTTAAGGTTTAGGCCCCTTGGTGGTGATGCTGTCAAGGCTGTACAGATTTGACACCAGGGAATATTGCACTGGTACGTGACTGAAAATATACGGATAGACCTAAAAAGAGCAAGATAACAAAACAATTTGACAGAAATAGAATCCCTTTACATGATAAATGAAGAAATACCTCCAAAACAAGTTGAAAGATAAACTGACAAAGGAGATATGCACAAGGTGTGGTGTTTGACAAAGGATAGTCACTAATTACTAACCGTGCAGGATGTTCAACCTTGTGCTTCAGGCACATTTCTTTTTTTTGCAATCCTAAAACTTTAGCAGGAAATTATACATGAATTAAAGAAATCTGTCATCTTTCCCTTTTCTGAAATATAATTGTCTGTACTTTGTATTCAAAGTAACCAACATTTTGACCAGGATTGCAAAAGCTTTTCATTTCAAATCAATATACCAGCATTGTGATCAGCTTAATTAAAAAAAAAATAAATGCTTGATCACTCATTTTGCTCAAAATCAATTTTTCCACAGGCCATGAAGGGCTAATCTTGAATTTTAAATGCATTTTGCTTCCATACCTACAAAAGGATTAACAGAAGCCTTTTATCTGTCTTGAGAGTGGGCTAAGAGAACACCTAGAGTGAAAAACTCTTCATAAATATGATGCCATAATGAGAATTAAGCTGAATACAGTCATCAAACAGGAAAAAATGTAACAACCTCTGTTACATTCTGTTCTGAATTTGACAGATTTTTCAGCAGCAGAGATCAAAAGGCAGGACGAGACAAAAGATAATAGAAGAAAAGACGGTCACCATGTTGCCTCCAGTCAAACAGGTTCTCACTCTGACAAACCTGAAAAAAATTAAAAAATTAACACAATACGATATTTCTGGCAAGCTCAGATCAAATCATGTCTGTTTTGTGGAAATGACTGATTTGTATTTCATTTCCTCTCCTCATACAGAAATGAACGGGGGGAGCTTGGCATGTTTTTAATATCCTGAGAAGAATTCTTCTCATGTTTGCACTTTCCTGTTTACCACAAGATGACATCCCTCATCTGCAGTTGCCCGTGGTGCAAATGGTTTTGTACGAGGTTCTTTCATCTGAGTTTAGATAACTCACCGCTTGTTGGTCACTTGTTATATCTTGCTGTTGCCAAGAGCATATACGCACAACTTCCTTCCATATACCTGCAGAATCACAATATTGTAAATGGGATCATGATTTATTGCAGAGCTATTTTAGATATGTTCTTACAATATCAACAACTTTCAAATGGAGCACCTTAAATTTTTGGCAATTCAAATTTTACCAAAAAAGCCTAACATATTACCTGGAAACAACATGTTTAAAGCTAAATCTATGAAATACGATTATGGGATATAAGATAATTAAGATAGAACGTTATTCATTCCGCAGCAGGATACAACATCGTAGATGACCAAAAGAAAAATCACACATCAAGTTTAAATAGCAATATATATCTAAAAACCGTAAGAAGATGAAATAAAATAACACAAAATATCTAAAAGAGAACAGGAATCTAAAAAAATGTAAATATTCAATATGAGCTGTATTATGAAACAAAGTAAGGTAAGGAAATAAACTGAACATATTTCACATTTGTATAGCACAGAGAACCATGTTACAGTGTCATGTCAGCAGTGGTTGTTGAAGAGCTTTATGGCTGATGGGATGAAGGATCTGCAGAAGCGCTCACTCTTGCACTGTGAAAGCAGCAGTCTGTTCTTGAATGAGCTACTTCGAGCCCCACAGAGTGGTAGTGGGGTGAGAGGGATTGTTCATGATAGATGTCAGCTTGGCCAACATTCTCCTCTCACCCACAGTATCAGTGAGTCTTCGGAGCTTGAACCATACGAAGCCCCAGCTGTTAAGTTTATAATGTTTGTTTATTGGTAAAATCCAGTATGTTGTGTATATAAAAACAAGCATACTATCTACCGACCATGCAATGTATTTAGAAAAATTGAATCTGATGACTTCCCAGCATGCTAATGGGGCAGGGTAGTTGTCATTGTTCTGATGATTTGTGTGCTAGTTTATTTGTTGTTCTGTGTCTTCAGAACTGCTGTGGGTACATGTGTGTGTGTGAACACTCAGTGCTCTTCATGTAATAGATACCTCTGGCCACTCACTTGTTTTTCAAACCCTCTCGATTTCACTGTTGCTCTCGATACTATAGATCACTGGACAAATAAAAAAAGAGAGAAGGCTTCATTTCTGGCCCAGTGAAGGACTTTTTTTCACATATCTCCAGATTAAAACTAGTTGTTGTTTGGCTGTGGTACTTCAGAGGTCTGCATTTACAGGTTACCATATGAGTACATACCCTCCATACACAATATTAGTTTCCATTGATTCCAAGATGACAACCACCTTTACCAATTTATCTATTCATTTATTCATTACTTGCATTTCAAATAATTGTCCTCAACTGAATAAAGATAGGGCTGCACGGTGGTGTGGTGGTTAGCACTGTTGCCTCACAGCAAGAAGGTTCCAGGTTCAACACCCAGCTGGGGCCTTTCTGTGTGGAGTTTGCATGTTCTCCCCGTGTATGCGTGTGTTCTCTCCGGGTACTCCGGCTTCCTCCCACTGTCCAAAAAGTCATGCATGTTAGGTTAATTGGCATCTCTAAATTGTCCTTAGGAGTGAGTGTGAGTGTGAGCGTGCATGGTTGTTTGTCTCGTTTGTCTCTATGTGGCCCTGCAATGGACTGGCAGCCTGTCCAGGGTGTACCCCGCCTCTCGCCCATTGACTGCTGGGATAGGCTCCAGCCTGCCCGCGACCCGGTATAGATAATGGATGGATGAATAAAGATAAATCTTCTCAGGCACAGACATATGGAACAGCAAAATAACCCAAATGATGATATTAACGGACAGCAGACACTATAACATTGCAGAGGCCAGTCACTAATATGGCCATTGATTACAGGTACCGGTAACCAATAGGCTGCCCATGGGAAATGGGAAGCTGTTACTCATTCAACATGGCTGTCTGACCCACATATGGACAAAAAACCTTTCCAAAATAGATTTTTTTTTAAAAAACAGCATTTTTCAGATGAATCTTAAGGTTTAAACCTTAAAACACTCAGTGTATTTAAGTCCAGGTTGAAGACACACCTATTTTAAGCTGCATTTGAATAAAGCTCAAAACTTAATCACATTTTAACTACTGATTTTATCTGATTTTATCTATTTATCTCATTTCTTTCTTTTTTGTTTAAAATTTAAATCATGCTTTTTATTTGTTTTAATGTCTCTGTAAAGCACTTTGAATCACCTTGTAGTTGAATTGTGCTGTACAGATAAACTTGCCTTGCCTTGCCATTTTACCTGTATATTATAGCCAGCCCACGAAGATTGGACTACAAGTTGTCTACCAGAGACTGAGTTGTGATGTCAGAAACAGACTTTGATTGCTTCAAAAAGCTAACAGCAAATATCACATTTTGATTCAAGGGGGTTGACGTCTAAATATTTTGTCATAACCGTTGGTTCCAAGAAAATATGTTTAATGTACCAAGATATTCCTTCTCTGCCACAGAGCATGCTATGCTACAAGCTTGATTAAAAAAAAAGAATCAGGTACATGCCATCATGCAAGCTGGCAAAACAAAGCAAGCTTTATCCACCGGTGAACAATTGGAAGACTGCATGAAAGAATAACTGCCTGAATCTCAGACAATGGAACAAGTCAGGATATTTTAGCCTGATTGAGGTGAGCCACATTTGAAGGACATGCCCTGTAACTCTCAGACAAAAAAAAATACACTTTGCCATAATCTGATACCAACTTTTTGTGAGTGCATTTCTAAATCTTTTTTGAAGTTCCACAATATGCTTTCCAAAATAAAGCTTTTCCAATCATATGATGTATAATTCTATCATAGATGTAAAGCCATAGGTACTGTGCACTGGCCTGTGGCAGCATTGTTAAACTTAGTTTCAGTGCAAGGAATGTATTCCAAGTGTCTGCAAAAAGCCACCAAGGCCCCTAGGCTCCGCACTGTGTTATTTCCATTTTCTTCACTACTATTTGCCTGATAACGCCAGGCCTGTCAGGCCTGTCATGCTACAATTCTGTGGGCAGTATGTCTGCATGCCAGTGGCCTCAGTATTTTCACCTTTCCACCCTCGTCATTTACAGCCCTTACTGATGGAAAAGTGTGCATTCGTGAAATTCTCCAGAAAGTGGCCTTTTAGCTGCAGGCACGACTGTCATTCGACTGCCGGGAAGTGAAACCCTGTGGAATGGGGAGGAGGCCACAAATGTCATACGAACTTTGGGGGGAGTAACCCACAAGGAGGGGATAGCTGGGGGGTGGTTTGGTGGTATAAACAGCAAGCCAGGCTACCGCTAACACAGTGCACACCCCTTCCTGTGAGTCCGGTTCACAGTGCGCACAGCAGGCTGGAAGCGCGTCCTCCTTCTCCTCAGTCTCTGCTCGTGCTGTCCCCCGGCTTTGCAAAGCACCAGCTGGGCTCTGCAGACATGGCACCTGTCCTCCAACTATTTGCAGTCACAGTCGCAACAATTCTCCTACAAACTGCGACATCAGCCAGCCTCAATGACACGTAAGTAACATATCTTTTTAATCATCTTATGTTGTCAGTAAAAGTTCCAGCTTGGGGCTCCAGCAGCTGATAAGCAGGAAACTTTTCCTGGTTGCAGAAATGGCATCAGTATTCTCAGCAGCACCTGGCTGCTGAGCCATAGCGCCATTCAATTTCTCCTTCATTTCTCATTGGCATCAACAGGCTTCTGGGTGCAAAATCGAACCAAAGTGTTTAGTTGAATTTAGCGTGACAATTTTCACTTTACTCACACTGTTCGACATGTTTTTAGTTGTTTATTTATTTATTTTTTATTTACCTAAAAACGTTTGTAGTGACAATTTGTCCATAAAAAAAACAAACTAAACTTAAACCAAACAAAATCAGAAGACCACTGATGTACCATGGGGATGTGGTTTAACGCAGGCAAAAGAAGATGAATGTCCAAAATTGAATTCTTGCGTTTTTCTGATTTATTTATTTCCAAACAATAAAACAAACAAAAGAAGAAGAAAACCTACTGCTCTCTCCCTTTCCCTGGTAAAAACCATTGGCCCACCCCGGTGCATGCTGGTACTCCAGGTGCCCAGTGTGACCCAATTATCAAAATATTCTAAACAAGTAACTAACAAAGAATATTAGCAAAATAAATCTAATCTAAATAAAGCACTGAAATTAATCAAATAAAGTTACTCATAATTAGCTAATTAAATTTACAACTAGTACTAAAAAACAAAAATAACTCTACAAATAGCTCCTACAATGTTCATCAGTCTTTCTTCCCAAAACAATACAATATCTCAAATCATTTAAACCCTTAAAACCAATAACAACTAACTAATTTAATCGGTGAAACCTCAGTGGGTACCAGAATATTCTGTTCATAATATTTTGTCCAAATCTTTACACTCATAATTTTCTATTTTTGTTGTTTCTAAATGCAGTATTTATGCAGTGACTGTCAGCTCCCATGTGACAGGAGGGAAACAGGAGATCCTGTGTGCCCACGTCCACAGCCCCATGGAGAAAATTTCTCTGACCATTAGCCTGTCTGTAGACTCTACAAAGAGTGTCATCCTAGAGAAGCATGTTAAAAATGACTTCTACCGCTGCTTCAAATTTCAGGTCAGTTCTCTTTTTTTTTGTTCTTTCAAACTCATAAAAATGCCATTTTTGTCTCTGCAGTATTATATATTATATTATATATATATAGTTTATTTTTATTTTATTACTCCATGCTTCGTGGTGTTTGCTGTAACTGTGTGAATGGGATGCATTCAACAGACTTTTAGGACAATAAAACCTGCGTTAATGTGCGATAAAATATTTATCAGCGTTAAATAATTAACAAGTTAACGTGATAATAATGAGTTAACTCGCCCAGCCCTGGAAATTACAGTAACATTTCATTCAGTAGAAGTCTGTTTCTTATTGTTTTCTGGTCTTAGATGTATTTACTTCCAAGTACTCATACTCTACCAATGCAAGGACACTTAAAAGTGTGGAAGCTATACTATTTAGCATGATGCCTGCTAACCAGGCAGAAGAGTCCGTTCTAAAAAATGTTTCTGCTGGTATTGCAGGTCCCTTCAGTGCTGTCCAGAACTGTTGCATCCATTCAGGTATCACTTCGGACTGGCAGCGACTGGAAAAATGAAATGAGCAAGGAGACTAAAATCCTCATTGAGCCTCCTGCTTTCATCCATATCATCCAAACTGACAAACCGATCTACAAACCTGGACAAACTGGTAGGTGTTTAAAGAGGAACTCCGGGGCATTTGAAGCACGTTTCCATTGCTAGAGGTTGTCAAATACTGATAGTAGGACACAGAGAGGTGCAAATCTGCGCTCCCTGTGTGGAGATTGCGCTGTTCGCACAGCCTGTCATGCGAGGCTAATACGTGGTGGCTAAGGGGCAACTGCTAACCCTTCCATGTAAAACAACAACTTGCACACTGCAGAAACATCACACCACTTTATAAACCATCCGACAATAAAGTCACAAGCCTTACCATCAAACCCATATGCATGGTTCTCACATTACTGGCATGGGGACGTTACAAAACAACTTTATAAACAGCACGTAACTCACCGGATAGTTGTAGGCTCGCGCATTTGAAAGCCCGAAAGAGTCGATGGAGGATAATCCCATATACAAAACAATTATCTTTTCTAGAAAAACTGCGTTCAAGTATTTAAAACATTCCAACAATACATGCCCAGTAATAATATTTAAAAGTAATTTTCTGTCCATTTGAAAGTATATTAGCAATGACCTACCACATTATCTGAGTCTGTACAACTTGGAGGAAATTTATTCAGCATTCAACTTTTTTTCCCAAAAACATATAAAAAAGATTTAGTGAGATACCCACTGATATTACTAAAGATATATTTCAGACTTTGTTATTCTCTGACTCTTGCACTTTGTCGAACAACCTGTCGCCATTAAAAAAAAAAACAAACAAAAAAACCCACATATTTTCATCTTTAAAATCTGTGTAAAATGAATAGGGGGAAAAAATTAAAAATCCTGCACAGCGTTGTACTTTGAGGCTACTTAGTATCCTGTTTTCTTTGTTTTAGATTTTGGGCCCACAGTAGCAACCTAGCAGTATATCTTAACAAATTAGCCACGTCAAAATGGCACACAGTTTATTCTGTTGTGCTATGGTGTTCGATTTAAAATATATTTTGATCATTTTTTGTATTGATAAGCTATTATATTGTCTCTCAGTTTTGTGAACATGCTGTAAAACAAAATTGCACGGAAGGAAAAGAGTACTCATTTTCCTCCTAAAACATCACCAGTTGCTCCTTTCACTCCATCAAATCAAATCAAATCAAATTTTATTTATATAGCACATTTCATGTACAAAACAATTCAAAGTGGTTTACATAAAATAAAAGCATTGCAGCAGGGAGTGTCAGAAACAATAAAAATACGTAAAAGAATACAAAGAGAAACAAATAAAATTATTTAAATGAATATAAAAACAAGCAACAGTCTAGATAAGTTAAAAGATATTTCATGCATAGACACATGAGAACAGAAATGTCTTTAACCTGGAAATGTCTACATTTGGTGAAAGTTTAATCTCCACTGGCAGTTTGTTCCACTTATTTGCAGCATAACAGCTAAATGCTGCTTCTCCATGTTTAGTCTGGACTCTGGACTGGACCAGTTGACCTGAGTCCTTGGATCAAAGAGCTCTGCTGGGTTTATATTCTCTGAACATATCACAGATGTATTTTGGGCCTAAACCGTTCTGGGATTTGTAAACCATCAGCAGGCTTTTAAAATCTATCCTGTGACTGACCGGAAGCCAGTGTAAAGATTTTAAAACTGGTGTGATGTGTTCAGATCTCTTTGTCCGGGTTAAAACTCTAGCAGCAGCGTTCTAGATGAGCTGCAGATGTTTAATGCTCTTTTTTTGGGAAGTCCAGTTAAAAAAGCATTACAGTAAAAGAGTCTACTGGAGATGAATGCATGGATGAGCTTCTCCTGTTTTTTTTGGGAGAGGAAACCTTTTATTGCGGCTAAATCCAACGCCAATTCGTTCAGCGCCGCTGTGGGCTAAGCAGGGGGAAATCGGTTGTCTTACGCGCGCTCAATGATATAATGTCCACACACTCATTCCGGTTTCTTTCGTTTATTGCTCTCCATATCATCCAACTTGACTCCAATAGTCATTTCCGATTGCAAGATAGAGCAAAAACGTTGAGACAAAGGAGCAGTGCGGTGCGGTGCGGTGCGGTGCGGTACACAAAAGGATTGCCTTCCCCTGTACTCACCCAATGCCAAACTGAACTCGCGCACAGTTGCCAAGTAGGGCTAATTAAAGGCTTCCAATTGCGCACCACACACGCCCAATGTCACACCCACGTCCAATAATAACCAATAAACAAAAAACACAAATCAAAGTGAACCAATAACCATAATGAAAACAAAAAATATAAAGAAAATAATTATGGCACCTACACCTTTAATTCTGTTGATGTTTCTGAGATGGTGAAAAGCTGCCTTAGTGACAGCTTTGAGCTTTCATCAGAAACATAGTTCCTTATTTGTTATTAAGAGGAATTCAGCAGATTTATCTCATTATCCAATATGCATGTATACATGCATATATACATTTTTTGAATTTCCGCCATTTCTATTCCATTCTATATTACCTAGTGTGTGATTTTAATTTTATTAAATTTTACTATTATTATTATTTTTTATTTTATTTATTTATTCTGTTTGTACACTTAGTATGCCATTTTACTCACAATACTCAATTCATTTCAGTTTATTTATATAGTGCCAAATTACAACAATTGTCATCTCCAGGCACTTAAATGATATAGTCCAATTCAAGCCAATTGGAGTTTAATTCATTGTTATCTTAATTATTTTCAAAATAATCCAATTCACAATATTTTGCATTACCTTGCGCGTGTTTCACGATTATCTGATGGTGATTATTTCTTTCTTGTCTTTAAAGTCCAATTCCGGATTGTCTCCATGGATGCCAATTTCATCCCTGTAGATCGAGTGGTATGTTTAATCGCCTCATTTTTGTCAAATACACATAAATTGTTGAATGTGTGTCGTAATTTCAGCTCGTGCATTTCACAATGGGCTGTAATTTCTGGCAAGCACGCTGTAAATCTGAAGAACGAGGTCTATTTTGGTTCAGGAGAGTGGGAGGTGAAAGTAGGGCTGTTTGTTGATTTTTGAGGACGGCGTGGGTGTGAAGCGCTGTGTGGAGTAGTGTGATAAATATGCCGTCAGAGTTAATTTGGCACACACTGCATTTGACCCAAACATCTGAATCAATAGTGGCGCAGTTCTTTCCCATTTGTTATGAGAGCATAAAAACATGTCTGAAATGTGAAATCTGTATCTCCATACAATCCATATCAAATGATGATGAAAGTGGTTGCTACAAATTACAACATCAGTTGTAATTAATACATCGTGTTTTTTTTTTGTTTTTTTTCACACTTTCAGACTTGATCACACATCTAATTGTTGAAGATACCAATATGTCTTTTGTGTTATCTTGAATTTGGTAAACCCAATATGTTGCCCCATGCTCGGTTGAGATGATATGATATTTGCAGCTGATAGGATGAGCAATATGTCTGATTAGGTGATAAACTATTGGGGGAAAAAAGATGGCATATATTATTGAGAAATGTTTACCAATAACTTCTAAGATATTGCACTTATAGTGTGTTTGTGTTGTAAAGATTCTTTGTGCCGCATTTTGATTGTGTCTTTTCTTTTCAGTACAAGGAAGTGGCGGTCCAGGTAAGAGCTTAAAATGGCTGCTATTTATCTGCATTTGAGAGGGCTAAGGCACCGGCATTTCCCCTCGAAACTGCTGACTTGCTTTTCTTTTTTCAAAAGATTGAGAAAGAAGATAAAAAATTCTGCCTTTTAGAGTTGCAGTAAAAAGGCAGGCAGAAAAGAAGAGTGAGAGAAAAGGCATTATTCAGTTCAGTCCAGTTAAACCAAACAATGAATGAATGAAACTGCTAAACTATTCTGCCTGCAATCCAGCAATGCCTCCAACTGAAAAAAATCCTGCCTACGATAATTGATAACACCACAAAGGACCCCTCAGATTAGTGACCAATTGAAAGTCTATTTTAAGCAAGAGTCTCAGAATCAGACAGAACAATAGCGAAGCCAAAAGGCCTTCCAAGTCCTTTAAGTGAAGAGGTGAGGCGGCATAGAGAGAACACAACCCTAGCCCAACTATTATGAAAGGTGTTTCTGGTCTGAAATTAAAAACAAGCAGCATTTTTTTTGTTTTTTTCAAAGAATGATACCATTTCTCCTTTTCAATAGTTCAACATCTTTGTATTTTTTGTTTAGTTGATTTAAATGGAAATTCAATTCAATTAATTTTTATTTATATAGCGCCAAATACAACAAATGTCATCTCAAGGCACTTCGATAATAAAGTCCAATTCAAGTCAATTGGAATTCAATTAATTGTAATCATAATTATTCATAAAATAATCTAATTTGTTCATATAGAGCCAATTCAAAAACAATTTTCTAGCTAAGGAAACCAACAGATTGCACTGAACACTTTTTGTTTTTCGGTCCAATCTCCCGTCCTGAGCGTGCCTGAGGCGACTGTGGAGAGAAACGACTCCCTTTTAACAGGAAGAAACCTCTGGCAGAACCAGACTCAGGAAGGGTGGCCATCCGCCTCGACCAGCTGGGGTTTGAGAAGACAGAAAGGGGGGGAGGGGGCCGCGGCGGCGGCACTGTAACACCATTCAAAGGATATTTGTTGGAAAAGTGAAACACGAGTTAATGACCACAATAATGTCACATATACATAAAGTGAGGAAAGGTGTGACAGATGAGGCCCCCCAGCAGTCTAGGTCTGTAGCAGCTTAACTATGGGATGTTTCAGGATTACCTGAGCCATCCCTAACTGTAAGCTTTATCAAAAAGGAAAGTTTTAAGCCTGGTCTTAAAAGTGGAAAGGGTGTCTGCTTCCCGGACATTTACTGGCAGCTTATTCCACAAGAGAGGGGCCTGATAACTGACGGCTCTGCCTCCCATTCTACTTTTAGAAACTCTGGGAACCTCAAGTAAACCTGCAGTTTGGGAACGAAGTGCTCTGTTAGGAAAATATCTTACAATGAGATCTTTAAGATATGATGGAGCTCGGTCATTAAGAGCTTTATATGTAAGGAGAAGAATCTTAAATTCTATTCTGAATTTAACAGGGAGCCAATGAAGAGAAGCTAAAACTGGAGAAATATGATCTCTTCTGTTAGTTCTCATCAGAACTCTGGCTGCAGCATTTTGGATCAACTGAAGGCTTTTTAGAGAATATGTGGGACAGCCCATAAATAAAGAATTACAGTAGTCCAATCTTGAAGTAACAAATGCATGGAGCAGTTTTTCTGCATCACTCTGAGACAGGATGCTCCAGATTTTAACAATATTCATGCATTATGCAGTTCTAGAAACCTGTTTTATATGCGAGTCAAATGATAAGTTCTGGTCAAAAATAACTCCAAGGTTCCTCACTGTAGAACTAGAAGCCAAGGAAATACCATCTAGAGTAACTATATAGCTAGACAATATCTCCCTGAGCGCTCAGGTCCAAAGATAACAACTTAAGTTTTGTCTGAATTTAGAAGCAGACAGTTCTGAGTCATCCAGGTCTTTATGTCTTTAAGACATGCTTGTAGTCTGACCAACCTATTGGGTTCATCTGGTTTTATAGATAAGTACAACTGGGTATCATCAGCATAGCAATGGAAATTTATGCCATGCTGCCTAATAATATTACCTAATGGAAGCATGTATAAAGTGAAAAGAATCGGTCCAAGCACAGAACCCTGAGGAACTCCATGACTTACTCTGGTGTGTGAGGAAGATTCTTCATTTACAAGAACAAACTGCAATCTATCAGATAAATATGACTTAAACCAGCCAAATGCAGTTCCTTTAATCCCAATAACATGTTCACTGTGATCTACCGTATCAAATGCAGCACTGAGATCCAACAGGACAGGCACAGACACAAGTCGGCTATTAGAGGCTAAGAGGAGATCATTGGTAACTTTCAGCAGTGCAGTTTCTGTGCTATGATGCACTCTGAATCCTGACTGAAACTCTTCAAACAGATTATTTCTGTCTAAATGATCACAGAGCTGAGCTGCAACTATTTTTTCAAGAACTTTAGACATAAAAGGGAGATTGGATATAGGTCTATAATGAGCCAACACCTCTGAATCAAGAGTTGTTTTTTTAAGTAAAGGTTTAATTACAGCAACCTTAAAAGTCTGAGGTACATATCCTGTCAACAAAGACAGATAGATCAAATCCAATATGGAAGTGTCAATTAATGGGAAAACCTCCTTGAACAATCTGGTTGGGATTGGGTCTAAATCACAAGTTGATGGTTTAGAAGAGACTATTGCTGTTGTTAGTTCAGAGAGATCAACTGGGCAGAAGCTGTCTAAATACAAATCAGGTTCTAAAGATACTTCTAAAGCTGCTGTACTTCATGATACATCACTGATAATAGTGGGAAGGATTCCATTAATCTTCTCTCTGATAAAAACAATTTTATTAATAAAGAAGCTCATGAAATAATCACTGCTGAGAGTTAAAGGAATAACTGGGTCAACAGAGCTCGAACTCTTTGTCAGACTGGCTATAGTGCTGAAAAGAAACCTGGGATTGTTCTTATTTTCTTTTATCAATGATGAATAATAAGCAGTTCTAGCTTTACGAAGGGCTTTCTTATACGTTATTAAACTATCTTTCCAGACTAATTGAGACTCTTCTAAATTAGAGAAACGCCACTGTCTCTCCAGCTTTCTTGCAGTCTGCTTTAAAGCACGCAGCTGTGAATTATACCAAGGAGCCAACCTCTTCTGACTGATTACCTTCCTTTTCAGAGCGGCAACATTGTCCAGTGCTGGACGCATTGAAACTATAGTGCTGTCAACAAGAGAGTCAAGTGCTGCTGGAGTAAAGTTTAGGTAGTCGTCCTCTGTCATATCTGCACATGGCAGTGAAGAAAAGGATGATGGAATTAATTCTTTAAATCTGGTTACAGCATCCTCTGATAGACACCTTCTATACGTAAATTTCTTCTCAGAAACTGTATAGTCAAGTAATGTAAACTCAAAGGTTATCAGAAAATGGTCAGATAAGACAGGGTTATGAGGGAACACTGTTAACTGTTCACTCTCAATGCCATAAGTCAGCACAAGATCTGGGTGTGATTAAGGCAGTGAGTCGGTCCGTGAACACTCTGAGAAAATCCAATAGAGTCAATATAGAATGAAAGTTCATATTCAGGCTATCATTTTCAACATCTACATGAATATTAAAGTCACCCACTACAATGACTTTATCTGTACTCAACACTAACTTGGATAAAATGATTTTTTTAAGGTTTGCAAAGGTTATCATTCAGTTTTTTTACAGTTGACACGGCATCCCAACCTAAATAAGGTTTTTATACTTAGTCTTACCATGTCAGTTTACACATGGAACACACATAATAAGGTAATCCAAGGTTGTTGGGTAAAAAATGCCAAATATGATATGAAGGTCACAGAGCACTAACTGCAACATTCTTTTTTTTAAGCTAACATTTCCTACTCTATAAGTGGGATATGTGTTTGACTTTGATCTTTTCTGTGAAGTTCCCAGAAATGCGGTGCAAGGACACCAATGACAAATAGATTTCACAACTTTGAACTGTGATCATATGCAAAACTTAACTCACCAAAATTGTATGAAAGATTAGGTCCACTCCTTAAATTCAGATTGTTAGCTTTAACAGAATGGAGAATGAAGTAACATTTAATTAATATCAATGTCTTTACTATCTGCAGGATCCGAATTCAAATCGCATTGCCCAGTGGCTGGATAAGGCCATTGTTGGCGGCATACTTGACCTTTCGCACCCCATGATTCCTGAAGCTGTACAGGGAAGCTATATTATCACTGCCTTGACAGACAAGGGAGAGGAAATGTCCCACAGTTTTGACATCAAGGAATACGGTGAGATGCAGTTATGGTTAAAAAAAAAGTACATTTTAGTTACAAAAACACTGCCTTTGAAATACGTTTTGTAACTTTTCACTTGAAAGACTTTTATTTCTGTTTCCGTTGCTATAGTTTTGCCAAAGTATGAAGTAAAGGTTCACTTGCCCAATGTGATAACCATCCTGGATAAGCAGGTCACGATGAAGATTTGTGGAAAGTGAGTATTAAATCATGGTTATTGGTAAGATGGCTATTAAAAGTGGATGAGTACATTTTTGTTGTTTTTAAGTCTTTGTAATTTTAACCACGGGTTACTCCGCGCTAGACAGCAACACTTATCTGAAATGATTAAAAAGAACATCAACAACACTTGTGCTCTGTTTGCTATGGTTAATAAGCTGACAGCCCCCCCAAAACAGATAGTTTCAGAACTCTGTTCCACAGAAAAATGCAATGAATTTGCTTGTTTTTTCAATGAAAAAATCAAATCTATAAGGCTAAATATCAACATAAATCAGCAAAATAATAAATTGACACAAACCTTAAAACCACCTAGGAATCAATCAACTATGATGTCAGAATTCAATACAGTTGACCAAAAAACCATAGAAGAAACAGTCCAGCATCTTAAACCATCGACATCCTGTCTTGACACAATGCCATCTGACTTCTTTAAAACTATTGTAAGCTCTGTCCAAACAGATTTGCAGCAAATAATAAACTGCTCACTTCAATCAGGCACGTTTCCTAAACCCTTAAAAGTAGCTGCCATCAAGCCACTCCTAAAAAAGACAACATTGGATGCTTCCATTTTAACCAACTACAGACCCATCTCAAATCTTCCTTTTAAAGCCAAGATTGTTGAGAAAGTGGTTTTTAATCAACTCAGTAACTTCTTGAACTCCAGTGGACTCTTTGACAAATTTCAGTCAGGCTTCCGACCTCACCACAGTACAGAAACGGCTCTTATTAAAGTGTTAAATGACATAAGGTTGAACACTGACTCAGGCAAGGTGTCAGTTCTGGTATTGTTGGATCTCAGTGCTGCATTTGACACTGTGGATCACAGTATACTGCTGAACAGGTTGGAAACCTTAGGCAGGACTCAGCGGGACAGTCCTAGAATGGTTCAGGTCCTACTTGGAGGAGCGGAGTTATTTTGTGACTATTGGAAGTAATCAATCTGATCCAGTGGCTATGACATGTGGAGTTCCTCAGGGGTCAGTTCTTGGACCCCTTCTGTTCACTCTATACATGCTGCCTCTGGGTCAAATTCTGAAGAACTCTAAAGTCAACTACCACAGCTATGCAGATGACACACAGATATATCTCGCACTGTCTCCAGATGACTGCAGTCCTATAGAGTCATTGTGCGACTGCTTAGAGCAAGTCAAAAAGTGGATGAACCAAAATTTCCTTCAGTTAAATCAAGAAAAAACTGAGGTCATTGTGTTTGGCAACAAAGAGAAGAGGTTTGCTGTCAGTAAACATCTTGAGTCACCGTCTCTAGAAACTAAAGACCAAGTTCGGAACCTCGGCGTGCTGATAGACTCAGACCTGACCTTCAACAATCATATCAACTCAGTCACCAAATCAGCCTTTTATCAACTTAAGAAGATATCCAGAATTAAGGGTTTCATGTCCCAAATAGATCAGGAGAAGCTGATTCATGCTTTCATCTCCAACAGACTTGACTACTGTAACGGTCTTCTGACTGGACTCCCCCAAAAGAGTCTAAAAATGCTGCAGCCCGAGTTTTAACCAGAACAAAGAGATCAGATCACATCACCCCAGTTCTCAAGTCTTTACATTGGCTCCTGGTCAGATACAGAATAGATTTTAAAGTTCTGCTGCTCGTCTACAAATCACGGAATGGTTTAGATCTAGAATACATGAATGACATGCTGGTAGACTATAAACCCAGTAGAGCTCTGAGATCTGCTGACTCAGGTCAGATAGTGGAGCCCAGAGTTCAAACTAGACACGGTGAAGCAGCTTTAAGCTGTTATGCTGCTCACAACTGGAACAAACTACCAGCAGAACTGAAATCAGCCACAACTGTAAGCACTTTTAAATCCAGCTTAAAAACATTTCTCTTTCGGTGTGCTTATGGTTGAGTTTATATTTTTCTTTTTCCCCTCTTCTTTGATTGCTTTAATTTTTATTCTGTTTTTTTTCTCTTTAAATTGCTTGTTTTTATGCTGCTTTATGCTGTTCTTTTAAATGCCTTGTCTTTATGTAAAGCACATTGAGTTGCCTGTGGTATGAAATGCGCTATATAAATAAAGATGCCTTGCCTTGCCTTGCCTTTATGGTAATGTCAAGTGAAGTACAAGTTACGATGATGCAGCTATTCCCTTTTTTCGACTCTTTAAATAATTGAACTGTTTTTGGAAATAAGTCGGATGTGCAGGTCAGTGGCAGCAGTCCTGGTTGGAGCTTGGTCAGTTATTCTATTTCATTACCTTGCTAGTGTGATGATGAATTCCCTCCAGATGGGACTTTTTGGGTCATCAACTTTGGTGCACAAATTACTGTTTGTCACACTGATAACTAGAGAAGAGTCATGGCAGCATTGGCTATCTCCCCTTATGGACTCTCATTGTAACGACGACAACTGTACAAAGTATTTGCTACTGAACTGCTAATTAATAGTCTTAAACAAAGTCTGACTAATGTAAAAATTAGGGCTGGGCAACGATTAAAATCTAACCTAATTTTAATCGAATTAATCGCATGATTAAACAGCATATCTGTATTTCTGCTCACTCTCCTGCAGATATACGTATGGGAAACCAGTTCTTGGTTCAGTAAAGGCAAACTTTTGCAGAACTATCACCTGGTTTTACTGGCGCATACCGCACCCAGAAACCATGTGCAGGATGTTTGAACTGACTGTGAGTATTCCAAATGGAAAACATGTCACTTGTTATCTTCTTGAATGGTGGTTTATTTGTTTTAATTCATCTGTTTAATTATATTCTAGACGGATAAAAGTGGATGTGCCACACAAATTGTGGACATGGAGGAATTTTTCCGTGACGAGAACATAAATACTGACAGCTTTGAGGTGACCGCTGAGCTGGAGGAACATGGCACAGGTAGGCTGACAGGGACCCACGTGAAGAGAGGGACAGACAGATCCAATCAGAGAAATCTTATCCATATCCCTTGCAAGAACACAGCGTTCAGTTCAACTCTCGTTAATCTCAAACATGCAGTACTCGATGCCAGATCTTTAAGTAACAAATCATTCTTAATTGTTTGTTTTATTTTGTCTCACAATCTTGATTTTATGTTTTTAACTGAGACATGGCTCGAGAAAAACACAGCTAATGCAGTCCTGATTGAGTCTAGTCCACCTCACTTCCATTTTGTGTCTGAAACACGAGAAAACCAGAGGGGTGGGGGTGTTTGTGCCATATTCAGGGACAATATACCCACCCACAAGTTGTCATTTGGGTTTTTTCATTCAAGATGGAGATAAAAACAATATTCCATACTTTGTGTCACCATTTACAAACCACCACAGAATTGCTTTATTGATGATTTTACTGAATTACTTACAATTGTGTGCACTGCTTTTGACTGTTTAGTCATAACAGGGGACTTGACTGTGCACATGGATGTAGCCCATAACAAGCAAGCTGAATAACTCACTGCTGTCCATGAAATGTTTGGTCTAACTCAGCATGTGACTGAGCCCACCCACAACAGAGGGCACACTGTAGATCTGCTCATTTCAAGGGGTGTTGTTATTTCAAATGTGGATGTCGTCAATGTTGGTTTATCTGATCATTTCTGTGTTTTCTTCGACCTGTCTGTTACACCCAAACCAGCAGTTGGGTCTGCAGTTGTTCGGGGAAGACTCATAAATGACAGAACAGGGAGACAGTTTATGGAAATAATTAGGTTTGAGAACACCCTGTGTTCTGATGTTGATGATCTGTTGAACTCTTATACATCAAGTCTCTGAAATGTTTTGGATAGCCGAACTGAAATGGCTCCAGTCAAAGCTCCAGGTTCATTATGAGACTTACAAAGAAAAGCTATGTGGGTTCAACCAGACTTTGCGTAGAACGAGGGAGAGTTATTTTTCTGAAATCATCAAAAACTGCAGTAACAACTCTCGTGTCCTGTATGCTACAGTAAACAGATTAACAAACCCTCCAGTTTCACTGCCTTTAGAACTCATTTCTACATCCAAGTGTAATGAGTTTGCAACATTCTTTAATGACAAAGTTCAAGGCATTAAAAATGCAATAATTTCCACAACACAAATAACTACTCTGCAGCCAGCTAGACATCTAGAGCTGACACATTTCACACCTGTTACTGACAAAACAGCCGAAGAGACCATCTGCAGTCTGAGTTCATCAACGTGCTGCCTTGATGAGTTGCCCACTAGATTCCTAAAGTCTGTGCTGAGCAGTTTGTTACCACAGCTTGCTCATCTAGTCAACATCTCACTCCAGACTGGAACATTTCCAAAGGCCTTTAAAACTGCTGTCATTAAAGGAGAAGTTTTTTCTTTTTCTTTTTTTCTTTTTCTTTTTTTAAATCCTGGACCTCATATTTGGCATAAAATACTTTAATCTATTCACCGATAACAGTTTGGAGAAAGTCGGCGTCCTTCAGGCGCTATTTAAGCCCCTTTCACACTGAGGAATAACCTGCGTTTAATCTGCGAATTTAGCGTGTCCGCTGTTGCGTTCACACTGCCAACCCTGGCTGCCGCGTCAACTCGACTCGCCTTTCGACCCGCGTCGGACCCTAGTCTTTTTGCCGAGCCGAGTTTGGTGTGAACGCAATTGACGCGGGTTGGACGTGGGCGTGGCGTGACGTGAGGAGTTTAAAAGACAGAATGGACAGCTGATTCAGAACAACAGCGACAGGTGAGGACAAGTTTCAATCTGTTTTACTTCAAGTTCGAGAAATTTTTGAAGATGGCTAACTGGGGAGACAAGGAGGTCCGCGAGCTCCTCAGCCTCCGAGCAGAGGACGTTATTTACCGCCACATTTCGGGGACTATAGTGCTTTTGTATTCTCTGCATATGTTCTTCGGCGGCATCCCACGTTGTAACCATCCACACCCCGTAAAATAACATCTCCATGAACTGCATATACAATTGCAAAAACAAGTCCTCAAGGTGTATTTAACCCTACCTCCGACGCATGGCTTGTGCCTACCTCATTTTACACGCCCAGCATTTTATGTGTTTAGTGTGACGCTCTGCCACTAGGCAATGCCCCCTGAACTTGGCTTCAGGCGACACGGGTCACCTAACACGGCAAGCGTTCACATTGCTCGACGCGGGTCGAAGGTGCAATTTGGACCCGCTAAGGTAGCGGGTCGCAGTGTGAAAGGGGCTTTAGATCCTGTGAACAAAGTCTTAGTTCTGCTGGACCTGTATGCTGCCTTTGACACAGTTGATCATCCAATCTTATTACAGAGGTTAGAAGACTGGGTGGGAATCTCTGGTAGTGCTTTAAGCTGGTTCAAGTCCTATCTCGAGGACAGGAAGTATTTTGTTGAAATTGGTAACCGTGTCTCAGACCCAAAGACTTGTGGGGTTCCCCAGGGGTCAATACTAGGACCCCTTTTGTTCAATCTGTACATGCTTCCGTTAGCCCAGCTAACACACAGCTATGTGTCCTACCACAACTATGCAGATGACACCCAGATCTACGTGTCACTGACGGCAGGAGAACACGGGGCTGTAGATACATTGTGTCGCTGCATCGAACAGATCAGTATGTGGATGCAAAAAAATTTTCTCCAGCTAAACTCAAACAAAACTGAAATCATTGTTTGTGGCCCACAGAAACAAAGAGAAAGTGTTATCAGTCACCTTGAGACTCTCTTTCTAAAACCTAATTATCAAGTTAGAAATCTCGGGGTAATATTGGACTCAGATCTGAACTTTAACAGCCAGATTAAATCAGTAACATCATCAGCTTTTTACCATCTGAAAAACATTGCCAGAATCAAAGGAATAGTGTCTAAACCAGACTTAGAAAGAATAATCCATGCGTTTGTCTCCAGCAGGTTAGACTACTGTAATGGCCTGCTCACTGGGCTCGGCTGTAGCTCAGGAGGAAGAGCAGTCACCCACCAATCGGAAGGTCGGTGGTTCGACTCCGGCTTCCACGGGCTACATGTCGAAGTGTCCTTGGGCAAGACACTGAACCCCACGTTGCCTACCGATAAATCTGTCGGTGTATGAATGGTTGTGTGAATGAATATAAAGCACGTAGTGTGTATAGATGTAGACGTGCTGTATGAGTGTGTGCGAATGGGTGAATGTGGCATGTAGTGTTAGAAGCGCTTTGAGTGGTCAGTTAGACTAGAAAAGCGCTATACAAGTACAGTCCATTTAAAGGCGCTTTTCCACTAGCATGCCGTACCGAACAAAAAGCCACAGGGTGAGCAGCAACACGCGCAGCCGTGTTACGACGACCCTGCCCACGTCGAGGAGGCACGAAGTATACACGTTTGTAATGGAAACACAACCGAGCCGTACCAAGCTAGTGGAAATGCGCCATTACAGCCCGTTTATGGCGCTTTTCCACTAGCTCGCCACGGCTCGGCACAGCTCGGTTTGGTTGTGTTTCCAACCTCTGTGACGTCATTTAGACGGCGCCGAACGTTTGGACCTCCTCGACCGACCAAGGAGTGGATTTCCTCTGCGAAGCCATCTCGCAGCAGTACAAACTGAAGCAGTAAAATGTGGAGTCTTGTCTTGAGTCTTGTATTTATTTACATTCTAGTCGGTCGTCGCGCGGTTATGATGCTTCCAGTGACGACACTCATCGGTCAATCATTTGAAGGCAGTCTGCTGACGTCCCTTTTTAGTAACGCTTCGGCTCGCTTGGAACCAGGGCTGAGGTGCCGAGCCGAAGCGAGCTTGTGATAACGCGCCATAAGACAGCTGCAGTACATCCAGAATGTTGCTGCTCAAGTCCTGACTAGAACGAGGAAATACGACCACATTAGTCCAGTGCTCAGGTCTCTGCACTGGTTTCCTGTTGCTCAGAGAATAGACTTTAAAACAGCTCTGCTCGTGTACAAGTCTCTTCATGGTCTAGCACCAAAGTACATCTCTGACATGTTAGAGCCATATGAACCAACTGGGACTCTGAGAACCTCAGGGAGGGGTCTCCTACTGGTGCCCAGAGTCAGGAATAAACAAGGTGAGGCTGCGTTTCAGTTTTATGCTCCTAATATCTGGAACAGTCTTCCAGAAGATGTGAGACGGGCCTCAACTCTGACAATGTTTAAATCCAGGCTGAAACAGTTCCATTTAGCTGTGCATATGTCACCTGAAAGTATTTTATCTGCACTCTTTGATTTTAATTTAATTAATTAATGGTTATTTTATGTTTTTTGGAATGATTGCATTTCCCGTCTTGTGATTTTATGTAGCTGTAAAGCACTTTGAATTGCCTCGTGTACGAATTGTGCTATAAAAATAAACTTGCCTTGCCTTATTCTCTGAATTGGCAGCACCTGTTCCTGATTAACTGTGGTCTGTATGTTTACCACCATCTAGGAGTCATTCTTGGTGGCAGTGGGACGACCAGCTTCAGCAGTCAGATCAGAACGGTTACCTTTGAGCATGTACCTGCATCATACAAGCCTGGCATGCCATTTGAGGGAAAGGTAATCAGACTCGCCAAAGTGTGGTGTGAACTGTAACAAAAAGTTTTTCCTGAAGGTTCTATTACTGTGAAATGTGGTTAGATACCAGTGGGAGCCAGAGGAAGAATCTTAATGACATTAAGAGAGGTCTTTGAGGAAATCTTTTTTTCCCCGACCTTTATTAAAGGTGGACTATATCATTTAAGTGCCTTGAGATGACATTTGTTGTAAGTTGGCGCTATATAGATAAAACTGAATTGAATTAAAGTAATTAAGTAGTGTTCATTCTTTTACGTTTGGTCCCTAGTGAATGTATCTGCTAAAGAAGCAGTGTGTTTTTAGGTTGCCAACTTAAAACATCTTTTAAAGAACAACCTCAGAGGTGCTGTTAGCTTTGTTGCTGGGTCTGTGTGTAGCCCTGTTTTGATTGCTTTGTCTGCTAGCCGAGTTTCCATCTAAATGACCCATTAAAACTGATACCCAGTAACAACCAAATTCCTATAGTACCGTTAAAGGTAAGCTTTTGGCGATATATTATACTTTTATCACACATTTTATTGTGTTTTTGTGAATATCCACTTAACTGTAACTCATCTTATCCCTTCTTGTTTAGCACTTTTTAACACTGTTATTATCAAATTTTCATAAATATGAAGAAAATCATCCAAACTTCCTTTATGTGTTTAAGTATCAAAAAATCAAACGAGCACCAAACAGAAAATATGTATCTGAACAATTTCCAAAGGTCAAATGTTGGAAAGATGGATATGATCTTCAGATATGAGTTTCATGTATTGATCTGATGAGGGATAAAACTTCCGAATCACCATTATCATTTCTAACTTCTGCCACCTCAAATGAGCATGAAATCTTTTTGCAACATTAGCTTTCTATATTTTGGTATAATGTTACTGTTTTTCTTTTTCAAACACAGTTTGTTTGTAGTAAACAAATTGAGCATGAGCATTGTTTTTTTTTGTTTTTTTTTCATATTAACAAAAAAAGTGGTGCACCAGTTTGCCATTTTGAGACTTGTAAACTATTTCTTGTCAATTTCTTGTCCAGTTGTGCTTTTAGTAGTATTATGTATATCCATTTTTGAACTGAGAAAACCTCCAAAACGATTGTCAGCCTTTGATTTTTAATTGGTGGTACCCTTCCCCTCTTTGTATCAGTACCTGCTATAACCACGAATTTAGCCAAATGTAAGTTGTTTCCTATTACGACTTAATCTTGACTATAAAAGAAAATGGTCCACACTTTCTCTGCTTTCTTTTTAAATGCTGGCCTTTAATGCAGAAAACTTCAAATTTTCCAGAAAAAATTCTCACATTTGTGAATTGTTGGATGATTGTGGGATTCTCTGTTTGTTTTGTGCTGTAATTCTAATATGCAGCTGCCTCTTTCACTTATTTTAGTTTAATATGCTGTTAAGGTTTAATCCTTTTACATAAAGTTGAAACTATTTGCCACTTTTCTTAGAAATCCTAGAAATATGTGGAAAGTAAGCTAATCGAAGATTCAGTAGTCCAAGCGGAGCAAGAAATTCCACAGTGCACAAGCAAGGTAACAGGAAGTGATGCAATACGTCTTACCGCAAAAAGCAAAGCGTCACTGGCGTCACAGCGTCAGTGTCTCATCCAGAGACAAATTGGGATCTCCCAATTTGTTTGTATTATGAATGCAAGCTAAATTTTTGCTCTCAGCGGAATGTTTGTATGCATAGTGACTCAGAAAATAGTTTCTAATCATTTGAACCAGTGGGTGACATTTTATGCTACTTTCAGGCATCTGTCATATCTGCACAAAATAGATTTCCTTCATGCTTCTAAAAGTGTAAGCCTTAAACATCCAATGATCATGTTCATAAGTTTTAGGTTCACTATCAGACTGGAATAGAGGGATGTCAGAATCATAATGATAAGAGAATAGACAACTTTTCTTTATTGTATCTTTAAATCCCACCTTTACTTTCTGACTGTTTTGCAGATCAAAGTGGTCGGTCCAGACAACAGACCTGTTGCTAATGAGGCAGTCTATTTGTCCGTGGGAATCTGGCCATCGTTAATGCTCACAACAGACACGAAGGGCATGGCTCTGTTTACTCTGGACACATCCCTCTGGAGGCACTCTGTGTATCTGAGGGTTAGTTGCTGTTTACGATGGTTATTTGAATTTCTTGTCTTTTGGAACATTGCAGTAGAAGCTCATGATACTAATCATACTTGAGGTATTAAATGTGGCACACGCTGGCCTGTGTTCCATTGAAATAAGTTTTTTTTATGTTAGTTTATGTTTGAAAATGTTAGGTCAAGCTCCCACTCTGATATCAACCTTTGACCTTACCCCCTTAACAGGCAAGCTCTAAAAATACAACGGATAATGAACCACATGTACCTACCGATTGGAGATCAGAGTACGGGTCTGTACACCACTATGTCAGAGAATTTTACTCCAAGAGCAACAGTTTTCTGAAGCTCATGCAGGCCAATGAGAGGTTCTCCTGCAACAAGAATGCATTTCTGCGTGCTCAGTACATCATCCAGGGAGAGGAGCTAAAGAAGGGACAGGAGGTCCTGGACTTTTTTTACCTGGTATGTGTTATGGCTTATAGCTGCTGTCAGTACACCAACGCCCATCTGGTGCTGTCAGAAAGTAAACATCTAATTGTATTCTTAAAGAGTGCAGATATATTTGTCCTTTAATTCTTACTTCATTCATGTCAAAATGATTAAATCAGGGGTCTCAAACTGATCTTTGAAAGGGCCGGTGTGGCTGCAGGTTTCTGTTCCAACCCTGCAGCAGCACAGCTGACTTGTTTCTTTCAATCCACAGAACTGTCTGCACTGAAGGTCTTAACCAGTTCAGTAGATTGAATGAAACAAGTCAGCTGTGCTGCTGCAGGGTTGGAACAAAAACCTGTAGTCACACCGGCCCTTTAAGGATCAGTTTGAGACCACTGCATTAAATAAATCTATTTCTCTGCTTGTTTTTTTCTTTTCTGTAGGTGCTTTCCAGAGGTGCAATAGTGCAACACGGTCGTGTCCCTGTGGCTGTCAAAGCAGGAACTGGTACAAACCAATGTTGTTTAATAGGGCTGGGCGAGTTAACTCGTTATTATCACGTTAACTTGTTATATTAATTATTTAACGCCGATTAATAGCAGCAAGTCATTCAAGGAAACAGACAATGGAGCGAGGCTTCTACATAAAAACTACAGAAAGATGCTGATGTTAAAAGTGTGTTTGCACAACAAATGTTATGGCACTTTCATTCATATGGCAGCACAAAATAAAGCTAAATGCTAAAAGCTATACACTACTTTTGAATTCATCTTTGGATTTTGTGTACAAATGCGATTAATCAGGGAAATCATGTGATTAATAAGATTTTAATCGTTGCCCAGCCCTATTATTTAACTAAGAAGAAAAAGATTAACCCTAACTGATGCAGTGTGTGGTTTCTCATTCCTTAAAAGACCATGTCAGAAGTCACATCATGTAGTCGTGGAAAAGATGTAACTCTCATTTAGAAAGATCAAATTATTGGTAGACAAAATAAGTAATGGGATTGTTTAACTACTTTTCGTGGGGTGGTCGGTGGCGTAGTGGGTACAGCAGGCGCCCGATGTACAGAGGCTGGCCCCGGTTTGAGTCCCACACTGGACGGCCCTTTGCCGCCGGTCATATCTTCCCCCTCTCTCTGCCCCCTGCTTCCTGTCTCTCTCCAACTGTCCTGTCCATTAAAGGCATAAAAAGCCCCCCAAAACAAAAAAAAAACATATATATATATTTTTAGTAAATAAGCGTTTGATAAAATCATATTGGAAAAAAAAAAATCAACAGAAGAACTCACAGCAATGATTAATAGTAATGGTAAGAATTTCCACACACGCCATGTGAAAATAATTGAAGGTACTGGGACAGGATGGCTGTGTAGCTCTAAGAAAACCACTTCTCTGTGAGGCAAAATGGAAAAAATTGAGGCTTCAAGGGGGCTGCAAGGGAGCATAAAGATTGTACTCTGCTAAATCCCAGATGACCATGCCAGGATTCATTGGCTCAAACTGTGAAAGAGTGGTTCAAGGAGCATGAGCATTAACCATATATGAAATATGACAACCCTAGATGGAAGTTGATTTTATAACTTTATAGCCTTTATAACTTATAAGCCTTTCTTTGAAAAAAAGTCACAAGGTGCTGTTGTCAGTAATATAATGTTACATTTGTTTGCTTGTTATTTGTCCCAGTTAACAAAGGAGAGTTGACTGTACCTCTCAGTCGGGTCATAAACCTGGCACCAGTTGCTCAGGTGGTAGTTTACGCTGTGATGCCCAATGGAGAGGCTGTGGCTGACAGCGAGAACTTCCCCATTCAGCTCTGCCTCAATAACAAGGTAGGAAATATGAAAATACGAGTTTCTAATTAACACATGACATGGCGCTAGACTTCATGTAATCTGCCCCAAACCTCTGACTCTCTCCACCGTGGTATTTCCTATGCAGGTGTCCCTCAAGTTCTCCTCTCTCCAGGAGCTTCCCCAAGGGCAGACCAGACTGAAGCTGCAGGCTCACCCAAGCTCCCTGTGCTCTGTCAGAGCCATCGACCAAAGCGTCCTCCTGCTGCAGTCTGAGCAGGAGCTCACTGTTGACTATGTACAACACTGATCATCTTTGACCCATCTTCACATCTGTACCTTTACCAACACTGTGACCTGTGTTTGTGTTGTAAACAGCATAAAACCCTGTGCTTTAAAGATGAGAAAAGGCTTCGCATCTACCCAGGCTCATGTGCAGGGGTGTGTCTTCCTACAGGTGTACAGCCAGCTGCCCATACAGAAGCTCTCTGGGTACTTCCATGAGGTTGAGGACTCTGAGCCGTACCCGTGCATCCCCATGGAAATTTTAGAGCTTGAGCCTGAGCCTGAACCAGAACCAGAACCTGCGATTATTGCTTCACTCAGTGATCGAAGAAAGCGCTCGCTCTACTTCGGCCAGTCCACAGAGAAGGATGACGTCTACAGCATCTTTAAAGTAGAAATGTTTTCATTGTCTTAGCTGTAGGCGAAGCTTGCATGCATTGCATTACACATTTAGGCAAAAATATATTTAACTGACATCAGTGATTGTGTCAAAACTATCCATCTCTACACTTTTTATCCTTGACTGTATATTTTAACCAGCTTTTTACTTTTCCTTCACTTCATCCTGAGCTAATTTGGACATTATGTATTGGAGCTACTTCTCAAACTGTCACTTTTTCCGCATCTCTCTTTACAACCTTCATCTGTCAGTATTACTCTCTATCTCTAGCAGTTTGAGCTTCACTCAAATGTTCTTCTATTCCTATCTTTAAAATGGCTAATGGTAGAATTGCATACAGTACATGGCTTTACCTTCTAATTTGGTTTTCTTTCTCTCCACTTCTAGGACATCGGAATCAAAATTGTGACAAACTCTGACGTGAAGAAACCATATTTCTGCACACGACTATTTGAAGTTGATTGTATGTTTTGTGGCGTTTTTAAGTCCATTCATAATGACACCAGAAATAGAAACTTCTATAACAAAATACAGTTTTGTGTAAATCATGTGTTCTTTCAGTCTTTGAATTATCTGAGAAGTCGTCAGGACATTGTGTGCCTAATGAAGATAGCATTGGAAAGACCAAGGAAACTATAAGAAAATTCTTCCCTGAGACTTGGATCTGGGAGCTTGTTTCTGTTGGATAAGTGTAGTGGTGTAATTATTTTTTTTCTTTTCATCTATGTCTTCTTAGACATAGCGAATCCTTTTCAGAGGATCTCCAGCATGGTGCCACTGAGTTCAGATGGCATGATGAGAGGTAGAGAGGAGGAGAAAAAGGAGACGGTCAGAACGTTCTTTCCGGAGACCTGGATCTGGGACCTTGTTACTGTGGGGTAATGTTAATGCATATTAAAAGGATTAGAGCAATACAATTTTTTTTTTTCAAGCATTTGTGCATTTTGGTTTGTTTTGGCAGGATTGTTTGGTTTAAATTGGTAATTATTTTAGTGTAGAAAATAAGAAAGCTTGGTCTGTATAATAAAATGATCCATATTTGTTTGCAAAATTTTTGGGTGCAGGTTATATTAAAATGTACTTGTACTGAATGAAGGATTGAACATTCCCTTGGGCATTTCTATCCAAATTGTAAGAGATCTTCTCATGTGTCTTTCTGTCATATTTTTTTAAGTATTTATCTTATTTCCATTTATGAATAAGAAAAGAAAAGACCCTCATACTTGAGCTTTTAAAATTAATGTTGCTTGTCTATTTGTACAGTGACAACGGATCAGTGGATATGGAGAAGACAGTCCCTGACACCATCACTAAGTGGGCAGCTGGAGCTTTCTGCATTTCCTCTTTAGGCTTTGGCGTGTCACCCAACATTGGACTAACAGTCTTCCAGCCATTCTTTGTCAGTCTCACTTTGCCCTACTCTGTCATCAGAGGGGAGGTGTTCATACTCAGAGCCACTGTCTTTAATTATCTCTCCAAGTGCATTATGGTAAATATTCAGTTTCCTAGAGATGCTATTTCTTTTTTAGAGTTTTTAGGTGTCTGAAATGTTGTTCTAATTGTAGCAGTTAATAAGTAGGTGTTTCTGTAATTTAACTGGTACTGTGTTTGTTTGCATAGTCTTTTGTATAGGGGTGATATTAGGTATTGGGTCACCATCTAAGGTGGAAGCATCCTCCTTTTTAATTTTTTTTTAATTTTGCTGTGCTGCGAATCACATTCATTTAACTTGCATCCTTGCTTCAGGATAGTTGGACATTTGTCAGTGTTGATAAACACATTTTAACAGGTGATCAGGTGATGGGGGAAAGAAAAAAAAAGCTTCCTTTTAAGAGGAAGAAACTTCCATCAGAACCGGAAAGGGTGTCTATCAACCTCGACCAGCTGGGGGTTGAGAGGATAGGAAAGAGTGGACACCAGGCCAGGGATACCTGCTGAGAGAGAAACACAAGTTCATGACAACAATAATGTCATATGTTCATGGAGAGTAAAGAAAGCGGAGTGAGGAGAGGTGCATCATGGGAGGTCCTCCAGTAGTCTAGGCCTATAGCAGCATAACTATGGGATGTTTCAGGGTCACCTGAGCAATCCCAAACAATAAGGTTTATCAAAAAGGAAAGTTTTAAGCCTAATCTTAAAGGTAGAGAGCGTGTCTTGCTTCCTGAACACAAACTGCCAGCTGGTTCCACAGAGAGGGGCCTGATAACTCCATATGTATACACAAAGTATAATTTGATGTCATGGAACATTGAGTTGATTCATTAAAAGTTGACACTGTGTATGTTTTACTTTTGTATCTGTCTGCAGGTGAATGTAACGCTGGCTGATTCTGAACAGTACACCTCCAGAAACTGTCATGACTGCCTGTACACAGTATGTTTGTGTGGAGAAGAGAGCAAGACCTTCTCATGGATTGTGACTCCAACCACTTTAGGTAGTGTTGTGTTGAGCAGAAACGATGCACCCGTTTGCCTTTCATCAAGATATATCGTATTACAGGTCATATACTGTACATTATTATGCCTCTGCACATACATTTCATGCTAAGTTTAATGTTTCATGTATTATGAAGAATTAATGACACATTACATCCAGAATATCAGCTTCGCTTTGACTTAAAACACCCTCTGAAACACCTTTCTGGCCAACATCTAATGTCATATCTCAGGATCAGAGTGGGAGATAGTGACTGCTTCACATTTGATTCACTACTGAAATGAGGACACTAATGTTTGGGGGCCCTCTTTGAATTGAACTTGATTTCAGATTGTGTCAGCCAGCTCTTATTCACCAAAAAGTGAATACTGTATTACGCTATTATCCCAAACAATATAATACAGTTTTCATATTTCTTTATAAAGTTATTGTTTATTCCATCAAATACAGTCTTAAACTTTGATTTAAAGATGAAACAGATGACGCTAATTAAACCTTATTAAGGGCACTGACATTAGTTGCATCTGCACTGCTGGAAGTGAAGACTGCGCCTGTTGTTGGAATGCTTCCTGGCCTCAAAGCAGAGGCTTTCTATCAGCCTCCATCAGCAGGGATGGAGACGAGGCTCTGATGAATGTCAAACTGCGATCCTCTAACTCCCCCTTAGAGGAATGCTGACAATCACTTGTACCAACAAGTCAGGTAGTATCTCTGACGAAACATCCAGAAACCTCTCCCTCGGGGGCTGATCTGTACTTGTCCTCCATGTGAAGGATTGTGGGCTGTGAAGGAAGTAAGAGAGGGGATGGGAGATGGAGCTGTATGGGGGAGAGATGGGATAAGTCAACAAATGGAGATTAATGAGGGTGAATGTGATGGTAAACAGGAGGAGAAGGAAAACACAGAGGAAGGATGGAGGAACAGGGAGGATAATGAGTTGGGTGGAATAGCAGATGCGAAGCTGTTTTGCCGTCTCTGCACACACTGTGTGACAGGGGAAGTCATTGTGAGCAGTAATTATTACAGCCCAGTTTTAGACCGAGTATGTCTGTGTGTACGCAGGCAGCGTGAGTTTCAAGGTCAGCACTGAGGCCCTGAAGACCAAAGAACTGTGTGGCAAGGAAGTGGCCACCGTCCCCGATGAGGGCCAAATCGACACAGTAATCCACACCCTACTGGTGGAGGTCAGTGCCAAATGTGACACAAAACATCACATCACTGCCGATCGTTTTAACATGTAATCAGTTGGTGCAACTATGGAAAGCACAAGGTTAATTTGCAGTATGGATGGTTCTTTAACAATATTTTAATTATATTATATAATAAGGGCTGGGCAACAATTACATTTTTTTATGTAATTAATCACATGATTTCCCTGATTAATCGCATTTGTACACAAAATCCAAAAATGAATTCAAAAGAAGTGTATAGCCTTTAGCATGTAGTTTTATTTTAAATGCACTGCCATATGAATGAAAGTGCCATAACATTTGTCGTGCAAACACACTTTTAACATCAGCATTTTTAGGTAGTTTTTAATGTAGAAGCCTCGCTCCACTGTCTGTTTCCTTGAATGACTTGCTGCTATCAGTTGTGTGTTTTGCCTTTAAGTGATATTTTAGACTGGAACTACTACGCTGAGAAGACAATTCAACTTGGCTGTAAATGCAGGAGTTTTTTTTTTTATTATTTATTTTGAAATGCGTGCTTTTATGTTGAAACAAGTAAAACAGGAAGTAGCGCTCGTTAGCTCCGTGAGCTTCACTCAGAGACCAAGGAGCACCTGTAGCAGTGATGTTACCTGCTAGTTTATTTTTATTTTATAACACCATGCTTTGTGGTGTTTGCTGTAACTGTGTGAATGTGATGCAAAGGAGAAGTGTAAGTTAAAGAATCCTAGTTTTGACCGTGAAGATTGCCTCTGGGGAATAACTCTGCCGTTGGTTGAGAAGTAGACTAAAGTGGCCAGTATTACTTTGATTATTTATTGGTACCAGCGACAATGCTAAGAATGCTATTTCTTTAATGATTACAGCAACTAATGTTGTCTTTTACTTTGTTTACTTGAAAATTTAGTTCTATGGCGTTAATAAACATCTGTGAAAAGAACCGGAGTCTCGCCTCCAATCAATGGGCGGCATATTGGCAGTGTTTACAGATGACTTTGGTTCTGTCGACTCGTCTGGAAGAACTTTAAAATAAAAATGGCCGGGTAAAAGTTCCGTAGCCTTCTCCATGTTTGGTGGATCCGCCAATTACTTTCTTTTCCGGTTCCGTAACAGACAGCTACAGACTTTTACAAAATAAAATAGGGCAACAGACTTGAATGAGAATAATGAAATAAATAATAAAACCTGCGTTAATGCGCAATAAAATATTTATCGACGTTAAATAATTAACGCGATAATAACGAGTTAACTTGCTCAGCCCTATATATAATATATAATTATATGCAATTATGTGTAATATCTCGGTTTCCTTCGCTAGGAAATTGTTTTTGAATTGGCTCTGTATGAATGAATTGTATTAATTTTTAATTGGATTATGATGAATACAATGAATTGAACTTCAATTGGCTTGATTTGGACTGTAATATTGGCCCTTCAGATGACATTTGTTGTCATTTGGTGCTGTATAATTCAATTCAGTTTTATTTATATAGTGCCAAATGTCTTTAAGGCATGCGTGTAGTCTGACCAACCTACTGGGTTCATCTGGTTTTACAGATACGTACAGCTGAGTATCATCGGCATAGCAATGGAAATTTATACCATGCTGTCTAATGTTTCCTAATGGAAGCATGTATAAACTTAAAAAGAATCGGTCCAAGCACAGAACCCTGAGAAACTCCATGACTTACTCTGGTGTATGAGGGAGATTCTTCATTTACAAGAACAAACTGGAATCTTTCAGATAAATTACTTAAACCAGCCTAATGCAGTTCCTTTAATCCCAATAACATGTTCAAGTCTCTTTAATAAGATACTGTGATCGACTGTATCAAATGCAGCACTGAGATCCAACAGGACAAGCACAGACACAAGTCGACTATCAGAGGCTAAGAGGAGATCAGTGGTAACTTTCACCAGTGCTGTTTCTGTGCTATGATGCACACTCTTAGGTAGGTTAGGAGGAAATGCAAGCGATAGGCTAGAGATTTACTAATTTAATCTGCCCCAAACCTCTGACTCTCTCCACCGTGGTATTTCCTATAGTGTAGAAAGATTTGGGGTGCAAGACGGAAAGAGAGTTGAAAGAGAACATGTAGTTAAGTCTAAACGGCAAAAAGAGATGGAGAAATTGGTTAAAAAAAGAAGAAATTTAAGAAAGCAGTGGAAAAGAGCTACAGAAGAAGAGAGGGAGGGAATTAATGTTTTGCAGGAAGAGTTCAGAAGCAGGCTAGCAATACTCAGAAGGGCTGAATATCTTAGGTTAAAGAGAAAGAAGAAAGAATATGGAAGGACTGCATTTTACAGGGACCTGTTGAATTTTGTTAAAGGATTGTTTAACCAGGAAAAGGGAGGCTTAAGGCAACAAAGTCAGAGGTGGAAGAGTATCTAAGAAATACATATTCAGATCTTGAGCAGTGTAGAGTAGTAGGCCTTCCACCTGACATGCCACCATTAGGAGAGATCGCTCATAAGATGGATGTTAGACCACCTAGGTGGAAGGAGGTTGAGGAGGTAGTCAGGCGTAGAAAGGCTTCATCGGCCCCAGGGCCAAATGGAGTCCCCTACTGGGTTTATAAAAGTGCACCTGATATCCTAATGTTTTTGTGGAAACAATTAAGAATAGTTTGGGAGAAACAGGTTATTCTTAGAGCATGGCGTAGGGCAGGAGGCGTTCTTATTCCAAAGGAGAACGAGTCTTCGGACCTGAGTCGGTTCCGGATGATCTCTCTCCTAAATGTAGAGGGGAAGATTTTCTTTAGTTTAGTTGCACAGAGATTAGCTAGTTATTTAGAAAAGAATAGCTTAATAGATACTACTGTGCAGAAGGCAGGAATACCAGGTTTCGCAGGGTGTTTAGAGCACACTAGCAAGATTTGGCATCAGATTCAGACAGCAAAGATTGAGAAAAAAGACTTGCACATTATATTTCTGGATCTAGCAAATACATTGGGATCAGGGCCACATAGCCTTATTTGGAAAGCGTTTGAGTATTTTAGAGTGCCTGTAGTAGTTGTTAACTTAGTAAGAGCATATTTTCAGGATATTAGACTGTGCCTAAGTGCAGCAGATTTCACAACAGGCTGGCAGAGGCTAGAAATAGGCATTATGGCAGGGTGTACGATTTCTCATTCCATTAGCATTTACAATGACGATGGAGATAATTATTAGAGCTTCCAAGTGGGTTGTAGGTAGAGAGAGACGTCAGGCATGTGCCTTACACCAATTAGAGCATACATGGATTATATGAAGTTGGTGTTTACAAAAGTGCCATGTATGAAGAGAATACTTGAGAGATTTAATAAAAATCTAAAGTGGGTTGGCATGAAGATCAAATCTAGTTAGTCTAGAAGTTTGTCAGTAAGTAGAGGAAAATTAAGTGATAGAAAGTTTGTAATGGATGAAGAAAATGGTACCAGGCAGACATGAATGATGGAGAGCAGGCAGTGCAGTTTGGGAAAGATGTTGCTGAGGGACTGGATAGAATAAATAAATCAGAGCTTCCAGGAAGGTTGAAGCTGTGGTGTCTGCAGTTTGGATTGTTTCCTAGGTTGATATGGCCACTTAGCCTGGAAAACCAGCGGCAACTGCTGGACGGCAAAATGTTTTGCCTGCGGTTGGGTCTGGCTTCGAACCACTTTTCATTTTGAAAATACTGCCCTGAATCTGGCAGATGGCAACTAAACCAATCACAACGCAGAGATGTGTTTTGAATCAACGCGGGCGGGGCAGAGGGTCAGAGCGTTGGCCTATAGGCACAGACACGGTTTGAAAGACAACGGGTTGTGCTCATCAACAATGTTCCGTTGTATCCATTCATCGGAGCCAGACTAAATTAGACATCCAATCCATTTAGGCTGGTTTATCAGGCTAATGGCCACTGTCTGTGTATGAGATTCCATTATTTGTTGTAGAAAAAATGGAATGATTAGTTATTTTTAATAATAGGAAGTGCCAAGGTGTTCCTAGATGCTTAAGTACTGTGGCACTGTATGGGAAAGGCATACCCCAGCTCCCAGTATCTAGTCTAGTAGAGGAGTTTAAATGTACTAAAGTTAGGACAGAGCTCCTGTTAGCTGGGAGTAAAGATGTGGCAGTTAGTAAGGTGGTTCCAAACCCAACCAAGGGGAGGAAGTGGAAACCAAGAATGGCAGCTCAGGAGGAGGGCCGACACGGTATATGTATTTGTACCGAACCGTGACGGTTCGGTACGCGCATTTCCACGCAGAATACACACGGTACGGAAGTTTTCTGAACGCGGAACTGTTATTTTGCAAGAGTTTCCTTCAGGACCCATTTAAGCACTGCCACATGCAAGCTCTGATTGGTCCGTAGAGATATACGCTTTCGGACAGAGTAGTTATAAGAACGCAGTTATCAGAACTGTCCTACTCGAATTTCGTTCTGATAACTGTCCTTCCCCAGCGGAGCTGTTTCAGTCTGCATTCGCACATGAGTCGGGACTGATGCGCCGCGCGCAGCCGTCTGCGTCAGTGACGTGTGAAGGCGGTAGCATGGTTGCCGCGTCTGTCACGGCGGTGGTGGACCGTGACGTCAAAATGACGTTTCAGGCCTGGCGCTTCCCTGGAAAAGACGGCGCAGCGCGTTGTCGTGCACCAGTCGATTTTTGTAACTTGGCGGCGCCGAGCACAACGAACCGGATGGACCGATGTGAGACCAGGCTCAGTGAGGAGGTGCGTTTGTACAGGTAGCTGTACGGAACTGCAGTGAAACAGCAAAGGGAGCACGTAAACTCCCCAAACTGGTGCACAGAGATGGGCAGAACTTTGGGGAAAGAGGGAGAGTTCTGTAAGAATGTGTGGAAGAAGCTACGGGACAGATACGTGAAGGCAAAGAAGAGGGCAGAGACTCTGTTGATGCCGGGGGCTTCAAACCTTCACCTCTTTTAACTGAATTAAAAAATTTAAATAATCCGAAAACTGCAGCAGTATCATTAATTACAGTATTCTTGCTCTTGACAGCGGCATTGTTTTCTTCTCCACTTTCCTGGTTGTAGAGTAGAGGTAACCTTCACGTAGCAGCGCCACGTCTGTGACGGAGAAAATTGCAACTACTGGCGCGCAACGACTTGCGCCACTATATGGGCCATTTCAGACCAGGGCGGCAAAGCGTGGCGGAATGGAAGCGATTTTCACCGGCGGAGGTGAAAATACATGGAAACAGATCTGTCCTTGCACACCGACGCGGCGGTAGTCGGGCGATAGCGGCGCGGAGACGCCTCCGTCCCGCGCTGCTTTTGGAAAATAGAACTCGAGCGGAATTTGGCCGGTGGCGGCCGGCGGTGTCCCGTTGAAATGAATGGTAAATGCAGACAGGGCTGGAGCAGAACTACCGCGGCCGCGGACTGTCCGGTGTGAAAAGCCAAGTTGAACACACCGCCTGATAACCGGCGTAAGACTGCCATCGTTTCGCTGCCGTCGTTTCGTTGCCGCCACGCCACGCTCTGGTCTGAAATCGGCCTATAGGGTCCTATGGCGGGCACGAACTCGTGACGTCATCAACACCACTCGCGCGAGCAGATGCGGCAACCATGCTAGAGCCTTTAGCCGTTAGACGTTTAGCGCTACATTCAAAAACAAAACAAAACCGGTAAAAGTAGAAAAAACACCACCAAGAAGCTAATATGGAGAGCGGGGAGGCCACCGTGTTCATGGTCTGCATGATGGTGATATTAATCATGGACAATCACATCAGGCGTCTAATATCGAGGCTGGAAGAGCACACAGAGAGTCAGGATCAAGCGCAGGTGATACTTCTTCGTTTCATGAAGGAAGAAAGGAGAGCAGCGCGCCGCAGACAAAGGAGACCAGTGTAAGTTTAACTTATTAAACACGTGTCGGTTCTGTCTGTGTGGTATGATGAAACATTTCAGCCGTGATAGCATGACATGGGGCGTAGCTACCAACCACCACACACCTCCGTCAGATGCGTATGTGTTCTATAGAACCATTAAAAGACCCGACCAATTACGTCTCCCAAATGTATTACAACAACCCCTGGATAGAATACATGCAGAGCAAAAAAAATTACAGAAGCAATTGGAATTTACATCGCATCTGCTATGCGCCCATATTCCACTGTAGAAGAGGCAGGATTCAGATGTCTATTACATGTGCTCGAACCTCGCTACACGCCTCCTTCGGCACTGTACCGAAAATGTACCGAACCGTAGGTTCCGTACCAAGGTACGTACCGAAACGTGAATTTTTTGTACCGTTCCACCCCTACTCAGGAGGCAGAAGCAACTCTTAAGCTGGGCATACACTGTGCGATTTTTTTCAATCGCGCGATTCAGCTGCTGCTCATACTGTACGAGTGAATCGCAAGGGTTAAAACGTCACAGCTCACGATTCCTGTTCTCACACTGTACGACCCGATGGTCTGATGCGATCTGGCTGCTCACACTACACGACACGTCGGACTCGGTCGCCGGTCGCTGCCATGCTGTTCTGTTGTCTTTTTCTTCTTCTGTTGACAATTTTTTCTTCCGTGCCTTTGTTTGCGCAAGCGTAGTGTGACAGGATGAGGTAAATCGGCTCGTCCAGCTGCTTCAACTGTGCGAGAGCCTCACGAGGGGCGACCAGGATTTCAAACAAGTTTGATTTTCATCCGATCGATTGCTGCTGTACTTGAAGATACATTAGTGACAATAATGGGTTGGATTCCAATAATTTTTGAGACAGAAACAATTTTATTGATAAAGAATCTCACGAAACCATCACTGCTGAGAGTTAAAGGAATACCTGTCTCAACAGAGCTCAGACTCTTTATCAGCTTGGCCACAGTGATGAAAAGAAACCTGGGATTGTTCTTATTCTCTTCTATCAATGATGAATAATAAGCAGTTCTAGCTTTCTATATAAATAAAATTGAATTGAATTATTATTTAATTAACCAACTTATTTTTCAATTGTATTGTAAATAAGCACAGTGGATTTGAATATGCCTGACCAGCTTTACAAGTCTACAAACTCTCTAAATCAAAGCTCATTTTAAATGGGAATTTTTATCTCTTTCAACTGACTTTGCAAAATGAACATGCCAAAATGCAAAGCAATAACTCTAAAATCCAGCAAACAAGAAATGTGAAAGGACTAGCAAAAGACCAAAATCCAGATTAACAATGTGTGATGACCCAATGAGTCATGATGACAGACATCCAAATAATTACATCACTCTGTTTTAGCATCATTATACACATTTTGTTTTAGTTCTAGTTCATTCTCATAATAACTAAAGGTTTGTTTAAAGTAATGGACAAGTGTTCAGAGTGCTGTTACATTTTTACACATCGATGACTGATTTAGTTACCATTTGCTTCCATCTTGAAATCATCTTTGCCCTTTGTCTCTCCAAAAGGCTGAAGGAACACCACAGATGGTCAGTCACAACGCTCTGCTGTGTCCTGCAAGTGAGCGTGCACAAACCAACATTCAGGCCAATTGACAGACAAAATATAAATTTGATTTGGCAAAAAAAACATCACTAACATGTCTTAAGTTTCATTTAATGGACTTGCACCAGAGAAGTCTAACTTACTTCTTTCTATTCCATTCCTGCCAGAGAGACCTGCGAAAAAGAAAATCTCTCTTCTGCTGCCTGAAATATTTGTGGCTGGATCAGAAAGAGCATCTGTCTCTGTACTGGGTTAGTTATACCACACTGAGACTTTTGAATTAATTTATTTTACTCTGTTTTTTTTTTTATTCAGACTTCCAACCTGTCAAGTGAAACGTGTGCAGAGTGGAATCTTTTAGTGTTTGTTATTCCAATTCTGCTTCTGTAGGTGACCTGATGGGCCGAGCCATGCAGAACCTGGACAAGCTCCTGGCCATGCCATATGGCTGCGGGGAGCAAAACATGGTGCTGTTTGCTCCCAACATCTTCATCCTCAACTATCTGAACAGCACTGGTCAGCTGACCCAGAAAATTCTGGAGAAAGCAAGACGCTTCCTGGAGAGCGGTAAGCATTCAAATTCAAAAAGAATTTGTTGTAAATATGCCAGATTGAGCTCAGGAGCTAATTTCCATCTGCAGTTGTCTCAATTTATTATTAAATATTTACTAATTTGAAATATGTGTCCCATTTATTAATTTCATTCACTACTTTGTATTTATTAGCCTACTGAAACAGATATACTGTACCACATAAAATCATCAACTTGTTCATCTTAGTTATCATAAAAAGAGTTTGAAAAGCCTTAAAAAAACTAAGGCAAAATGCTTTTGTTTTGCTCTGTTGAACTGGAGTTAGCCTAACTTGCCTATATATTGCTACAAAGTGAAATTGTTTTGCAGTGCTTTAATGTTAATGTCATTTGTTGGAGGTATAGCAGATACAGAAACACACCCAGATACACATTAATCTAATACTCACAAATAATGTGGTCCTATTAAAAATAAATTGTCCCCATTTGGGCCTTGATACAGCTTAGCAAGACACTTTAAGCAGCAATTTCAGCACCAACTTCCAGGTGGAAAATTTTGACCTAAAATGATTATTTTGTGTTTGGTATATCCATGTTAAGGAAAACAAATGGTTCCAATTAGTCCAAAAACAGTGTATCTAACACACCAAGAGCCCAAGTTTTGACAAAATAGTTTTTGATGAATCTACAGTTACTGTCTTTTTCCTTGGTATGGTGCCACATTTTTGGTAAGTAATACAGAGCAATAACACAGTAACTGCAAAATAAGGGTAAAACATAAAATAAAATATGAGGATTAATATAAACAAAGAATAAGCTAAAATAAAGTTGCAAAACTTCCACATGTCCATTAATCTACCTACAACAGTTTAGGCTGGACGACAGGATAACTTTAAAGTCCTTTTTCTCAGTTCTGCACTTTTTGCTTTGTAGGGCAGTATTGTACAACCAGTTTAATTCTAAAACCAATAGTGACACATCCTCCAGCACTAAAATACAATGTTCTTTTTGAAGGAAAAGATTGAATTCTAAATACATTAGCCGCATTCGCACTGTAGGAACCTTTGGCAGTTCCTATAACCTTTTAATCCACGGGGCCGTTTTCTCACACACAGGAACTCAGGACCATGGCCCTCAGTTCCTGTAACCATTTCAGCTCCTTCTCCTCAGCTGGGTCTTTTCTGGGTTCTATAGGAACACATCTGACCCGGAGGTGTTTGGTGGTTGGTAGCTCCGCCCCTTGTTATGCTGACACGGCTGAAATGTTTCCTCATATACACAGACACAACCGGCGCGTGTTTAATAAGTTAAACCTCCACGTTGTCTCCTTTGTCTGCGGCGCTCTGCTCTCCTTCCTTCATGAAACCAAGAAGTATGGCCTGCGCTCCATCCTTCGTCTCCTGACTCTCTCTGTGAGCTCTTTCAGCCTCCATGTGAGACGGCCGATGTGATCGTCCATGATTAATATCACCGTCATGCAGACCATGAACACGGTGGCCTCCCCGCTCTCCATATTAGCTTCTTTGTGGTGTTTTTTCTTCTCTCCTTACTTGTCATGGGTTTTGTTTTGTTTAGTTGGTGAATGTGGCGCTACAGTAACACGTCACTGTCGCAGACCGTTGTGTCGCATCAGTCTCTATCAGGTCCCGACTCATGTGCGAATGCAGACTGAAACAGTTCCCCTGGAGAAGGACAGCTATCGGAACGGAATTCGAGGAGGACTGTTCTTAGAACTGCTCTGTCAGAATGCGGCTAATATCCTGCCTTTGCTTCCTGTCTGTGTGTTGTAGGATATCAGAGGGAGCTCACCTTCAAACATGATGACGGCTCCTACAGCGCCTTTGGGAAGAACGATGAGTCTGGAAACACATGGTCAGTAATGGGAATGAGTGGGTGCTGCGACTCCACAATCATGACACTTATAGCTTATAAATAAACTTTATGTATGAACTAAAGAGGAACCAGAGAGAACAAAAATAGGACTTACTCGGATAATAACTTGTTCAAATCAAATCAAAATCAAATCAAATTTATTTGTATAGCACATTTCGATTCAATTCATTTTTATTTATATAGCGCCAAATACAACAAATGTCATCTCAAGGCACTTAGATAGTAAGTCCAATTCAAGCCAATTGGAATTCAATTAATTAATAATAATCATAATTCATAAAATAATCCAATTCGTTCAGATAGAGCCAATTCAAAAACAATTTCCTAGCTAAGAAAACCAACAGATTGCACTGAAAACGTTTTGTTTTTCGGACCAATCTCCCCCAATTTCATGTACAAACAATTCAAAGTGCTTTACATAAAATAAAAGTATTGAAGCAGGGAGTGGAAGAACATAAAGGGAAACAAATAAAATGATTTAAATTCATTTAAAAACAAGCAACAGTCTAGATAAGTTAAAAGATACCGTGCAGATTTCATGCATAGACACATGAGAAAAGAAATGTTTTTAACCTGTATTAAAAAATGTTTAAAAATGTTTGAATGTAAAATTTCAGTTTTAGTCGAGTTTATTTAAAACTTTCCAAATCACTTAAAAGTAGAATTAGAAGTTGTTTTTACTTAGAGCAAAATACAGTAAAAAAAAAACGTAGTGATATTTGAGTCCTCATTCTGCCTGCAAAGCATTTTGATGTTCAGTTCGGCTTCATTGCTTTGATCGGCTTTTTTTCTGGAATGTGCCGTAATGAACCCTCCAGACAGACAGACACAGACACTTTCTAACTACAGCATGTGATGACTGTTTTGCTTTGGTCTGATTAAAAGGAGTACATTTATCAGGTGGAGCCAAACATGACTCCAACAGATAGCCAATGTGACACTGCATCTACAGGACAGTTGTTTAAAAAAGACCATTGTAACGCAGAGATATGCTCAAACTAATGGCCAGAGGAAATCCACTTTTGAACATTATTGTGTAATGTTTAGATAAAATGACTTGAGCAGTAATGATTGTGTTGTTGTACATGCTGCTCCCGATGTTCTGATTCGATGGCAGACATGGTGCTGTTACACAATTGTCCAGCCACTGGGTTAATTTTGAACTTCCCAACACAGGCGCACATGGTTTGCTTTCCACAAAGTGTGTTAGTATTTTGTGTGTGTGACCTTCCAGGCTGACTGCTTTTGTGATGAAGTCCTTTGGTGGTGCAAGACCATACATCTTTGTAGATCCGCAGCACATTGAAGCTGCTAGGAAGTGGCTGTCCAAAAATCAGAGGGATGATGGCTGCATTGGATCTGTTGGAAAGCTCTTCCACAATGGGATGAAGGTATGGAACTTTCTGGACTACATAAGGCAAAGGTACAATGTTAACTCAGTGCTAGAGGTGATTAAAATAGGGCTTTTGGGGCTTTTGTGCCTTTAATGGATAGGAAAGTTCAGAGAGACAGGAAGCAGAGAGAGAGGGAACGACATGCAGCACAGGGCCGTCTGATACGGGACTCGAACTGCGGCCAGCTGCAGCGAGGACTATAGCCTCTTGTACATGGGGTGCCTGCTCAACCCACTACGCCACAGACCACCCCTGTTTTATTATTGCAAAAGTCTGTTGCTCACAGGCTTTCATTTTGTAAAAGTCTGTTGCTGTATGCTGCTAGCCTAGAAATCTAGACGCCCCTAGCGACTGCAAATTGAATTTGCTCCCGGGCTCAGTCTAGTCAGTTGTGGTCGTTTTGCGAGGCTGAAAATCGAAACTTAATCAGGCCAATCAAATCGTGAGGAGCGGGGTCGAGGTGTGACGTTTCAGTGTGTAGTTCCAGAGTGGTAAACAATGGCTGCGACCAGCGAACAGTCTTTCGATTTGGCTTTGGCAACGACTCTAGAAGATTTAAATATACAGTTTTCTTTGCGAGACAAACAGATAACTGCACTTAAGTTTTTCTTGAAAAAAGGATGTTTTCGGAGTTTTGCCCTCCATGTACTTCCGTCGCACTGACTACGTAACCCTTCTTCATCGCTCTGATTGATTGTTGCGCCATTCTATTGTGTGGCGTTGAGTGCAGAGGCAACTTAACAGACAACCATTTATCCCACCCACACTGCTATCCAGCTTCACTAGACCCCTGTACAGCTTTTTGCTGGAGGGGTCTAGTGAAGCTTGCTAGGCCAGTCTGCTGCGGAACCGGAAAAAAGAAAGTAATCGGCGGATCCACCAAACATGGAGAAGGGTACGGAACTTTTACTCGGCCATTTTCCTTTTAAAGTTCTTCCAGACGGCGGAGTCGACAGAACCAAAGTCATCTGTAAACACTGCCAAGTTGAATTGTCTTCTCAGCGTAGTAGTTCCAGTCTAAAATATCACTTAAAGGCAAAACACACAACTGATAGCAGCAAGTCATTCAAGGAAACAGACAGTGGAGCGAGGCTTCTACATAAAAACTACCTAAAAATGCTGATGTTAAAAGTGTGTTTGCACAACAAATGTTATGGCACTTTCATTCATATGGCAGCACATTTAAAATAAAGCTAAATGCTAAAAGCTATTCACTACTTCTGAATTCATTTTTGGATTTTGCGTAAAAATGCGATTAATTGCGATTAATCAGGGAAATCATGTGATTAATTAGATTAAACATTTTAATCGTTGCGAAGCCCTAAAAAATATATTTGAGAGCTGTTGATTTGAACTGCTTTATGCAGGTCACAGCCAGTATTCACTCTCAGTGATTTAAAATATTTCTGCATGTGTAATAGTGACATTTTGACGTCTTTGCCTCTTAGTATTCACTTATTCTTAGACCGCCTCCTACAGTAATAAGACAGACATTTTAGAGTGGCTCTGTCTTCTCAAACACTGACCAGCTTTGGGTTTTGAGCCGCTGGGTGGTATTTTGGAAAGACGTCTGGGGTTCCCTGTATGTGTGACATGGTGCTGCTGGCTCTGTGCTTCCGTCAGGGCGGAGTGAGTGATGACGTGTCCCTTACGGCGTACATCGCTGCTGCCATGCTGGAGCTTGATGGAGATGCCTCCGTGAGTCTGACACCACTTCTTTTTTTTCTTTTAATTATCATTTCAAATGTTGACTATTATGAATATCACTTAAGTCACTCTTAAATAGCGGTTGCTATTTTTCAACAGGATGAATCTAGGAGAATGGAGCCTATAGATTTACACAGTCACCAAAATAGATCTAGGAATGTGAAAAACAGTCATATTTTCTGTCTAATTTGTTTGGTTTTAAAGAAGTCATTGTATTTTGAAGACATCAGCTTCTTGGAGTATATGCAGTTTCAGGAATATGGAGTGGTCTCTTTTAAACTTACCTGCTGCCCTTCAAACAATGTGGTCATGCTTCTTTACTGTCACTATATGGGTACAGCTTGTTCTAAAGGCTGCCATACAAAACTGCTCTCTATTTTTTACAGTTTACAGATCTACTGTATGAGTTCTGACGTTTTTTCCACTTCCTGCACATAGTCTCACCCCCTTGCTTTTTTGACTTTGCGTCAGGACCCGGTGGTGCAGAACTGCCTGAGGTGTCTGAAGGCAGCAGTGGCTGCTGAGATGGACAACCTGTACACTACCTCTCTGCTGTTCTACACCTTCACTCAGGCTGGAGACCAGGAGACCAGGAGCAAACTCATCACCCTACTGGACCAGAAGTCCATCACAGAGGGTATGACCATTTAGAAAAAATAGATAAATAATTCAGTAATGCCAGCAGCACATTTGTGAAACAAGATGAAATTACATCCTTGGGAAAATTGGCTATTGAAATAGTTTTTTTAATAAAGAAGCTAGATTTGCAGGAAAAATGAAAAGGCTCAATGTAGTTCAGTTAAACTCTGACCGATGCCTAAATCCTACATTCAGTACACATTTTGAGCAATCGTAAGCAAAGTAAGCTTATTACTTTAATCATTTGTAGGGCATATTTTGCATAATGTATTAAACGATATGAATACACAAGTCATACATAAAATGCTAGAAAGGAATGCAGTATGGTTTCTGATTCAATTTCAATTCATTTTTATTTATATAGCGCCAAATACAACAAATGTCATCTCAAGGCACTTAGATAGTAAGTCCAATTCAAGCCAATTGGAATTCAATTAATTAATAATAATCATAATTCATAAAATAATCCAATTCGTTCATATAGCGCCAATTCAAAAACAATTTCCTAGCTAAGGAAACCAACAGATTGCACTGAAAACTTTTTCTTTTTCGGTCCAATCTCCCGTCCTGAGCGTGCCTGAGGCGACTGTGGAGAGGAACGACTCCCTTTTAACAGGAAGAAACCTCTGGCAGAACCAGACTCAGGAAGGGTGGCCATCCGCCTCGACCAGCTGGGGTTTGAGAAGACAGAAAGGGGGGGAGGGCTGCAGCGGCGGCGGCACTGTAACACCATTCAAAGGATATCTGTTGGAACAGGGAAACACGAGTTGATGACCACAATAATATCACATATACATAAAGAGAGTAAAGTGAGGAAAGGTGTGACAGATGAGGCCCCCCAGCAGTCTAGGCCTATAGCAGCTTAACTATGGGATGTTTCAGGATCACCTGAGCCATCCCTAACTATAAGCTTTATCAAAAAGGAAAGTTTTAAGCCTGGTCTTAAAAGTGGAAAGGGTGTCTGCTTCCCGGACATTTACTGGCAGCTTATTCCACAAGAGAGGGGCCTGATAACTGAAGGCTCTGCCTCCCATTCTACTTTTAGAAACTCTGGGAACCTCAAGTAAACCTGCAGTTTGGGAACGAAGTGCTCTGTTAGGAAAATATCTTATAATGAGATCTTTAAGATATGATGGAGCTCGGTCATTAAGAGCTTTATATGTAAGGAGAAGAATCTTAAATTCTATTCTGAATTTAACAGGGAGCCAATGAAGAGAAGCTAAAACTGGAGAAATATGATCTCTCCTGTTAGTTCTCATCAGAAATCTGAGTCTCGTTCTTTTAAACAAAGTTCACAAATGTAGTCTTTGCTAACGTCTCTATGGATTACTCCACTGTGGTGGCTGGCAGGAGGCACCCGCCACTGGAAGAGAGAGGGAGCTCCTGGGAAAGGCCTGGACTCTCTGGAGGTGGAGATGACCTCTTATGTTCTGCTGGGTCTGCTCCACGATCCACCCATGCCAGCTTTTGCTTTGGGTTACTCCAGTGGCATCGTGCGCTGGCTCACTCAGCAGCAGAACGCGTACGGTGGCTTCTCCTCCACACAGGTAGCCCAGACCACATACAAGTTTAACATTTCTGGAGAAGCTTGTTCCGAAGCAACACATTTAACAAATGTCATCTACAGGACACTGTGGTGGCCCTCCAGGCCCTGGCCAAATATGGAGCTGCCACCTTTACTCCAGAGGGCAGCACCACGGTGACGGTGACGTCTTTAGGAGGCCTGAACACGGAGTTCAAGGTGAATCAGGACAACAGGCTGCTGTACCAGGAGGAGAAGCTGAGCGAGATCCCCGGGGAGTACACCGTCTCCGCTCAGGGCCAGAGCTGCGTACTGGCACAGGTATCCCTTCACGATCCCCACAGCGATGACGGGGTGATGAGCAGGAATTTGCTAAATAAGCAGGAAAACACTGACTAGCTTTATATTGATGTCTGCTCTTTCTGCTCTAGGTACAAAGAGTTTCTCATGTTACCCAGCAGCAGAAAAAAAAGACATGAAAAGTTTTCCCTGAAAGAAATTCTCATCCATTAATTCTGTCTCAATTATTCTTAGCTGCAACAGAACAAAAGCCAACATTATTCTTTAAAAGCACAGCTGTGTCTGAGAAAGGCTGCCTTTTTACTAAGAGTGCATTTTAAAAACTTTAAAGTAATAAGTAGGGCTGGGCGAGTAATTAATTATTTAACGCCGATAAATTTTTGATTTTTTTTAATTAAAAAAATAAAATAATTTTTAGGACTTTTGTGCCTTTTAAAGGGGAACTCCGGGGCATTTGAAGCGCGTTTCCATTGCTAGAGGTTGTCAAATACTGATAGTAGGACACAGAGAGGTGCACATCTGCGCTCCCTGTGTGGAGATCGCGCTGTTCGCGCAGCCTGTCATGCGAGGCTAATACGTGGTGGCTAAGGGGCAAGAGCTAACCCTTCCACGTAAAACAACAACTTGCACACAGCAGAAACGTCACACCACTTTATAAACCATCCGACAATAAAGTCACAAGCCTTACCATCAAAACCAAATGCATGGTTCTCACATTACTGGCATGGGGACGTTACAAAACAACTTTATAAACAGCATGTAACTCACCGGCTGGTTGTAGGCTCGCGCATGTGAAAGCCCAAAAGAGTCAATGGACGATAATCCCATTTACAAAACAATTATTTTCTCTAGAAAAACTGCGTTCAAGTATTTAAAACATTACAACAATACATGCCCAGTAATAATATATGAGAACCATGCATATGGTTTTGATGGTAAGGCTTGTGACTTTGTCGGATGGTTTATAAAGTGGTGTGACGTTTCTGCAGTGTGCAAGTTATTGTTTTACATGGAAGGGTTAGCAGTTGCCCCTTAGCCACCACGTATTAGCCTCGCATGACACGCTGTGCGAACAGCGCGATCTCCACACAGGGAGCGCAGATTTGCACCTCTCTGTGTCCTACTATCAGTATTTGACAACCTCTAGCAATGGAAACGCGCTTCAAATGCCCCGGAGTTCCCCTTTAATAGAAAGGAAATTTCAGAGACAGGAAGCGGGGGGCCGAGAGAGGGGGAACGACATGCAGCACAGGGCCGTCCGATGTGGGACTCGACCTGGGGCCAGCTGCAGCGAGGACTATAGCCTCTTGTACATGGGGCGCCTGCTCAACCCACTACGCCACAGACCACCCCTGTTTTATTATTTATTTTATTATTGTAAAAGTCTGTTGCTCATAGGCTTTTATTTTGTTTTTTATTCTGTTGCTGTCTGCTGCTGAACCGGAAAAAAGAAAGTAATCGGCGGATCCACCAAACATGGAGAAGGGTACGGAACTTTTACTCGGCCATTTTCCTTTTAAAGGTCTTCCAGACGGCGGAGTCGACAGAACCAAAGTCATCTGTAAACACTGCCAAGTTGAATTGTCTTCTCAGCGTAGTAGTTCCAGTCTAAAATATCACTTAAAATCCAGGATCTCCTACCCTACCTTTGAGTCCAGCGAAGCTGCATTTTGAAAATACACAGGTAAAAAGTCCCAACCCTTTTCTTCACTTTCCCCGCGAAGGCACGCCTCTAGAGTACATGAACGAGCACGAAGGTGCACGAGCGCTGTTCTGACAGCAAGCATCGATCGTTGCCGTATTTAGTATTTAGTTTATGCTAACTATACGTTTAATAATGCTAGGTGCTAGCCAAGCTGGCTCTAGTTTAGCTTCCTGCCAATCATTGTGAACGATCCGTTCACAATGATTGGATACTGTTTTTCCTAGATTGTACATTCTAGAGGCCACTAAAACTTTTCATATTTGTGTCAAAACTTTTAATTAATTTGTTGCAATGGGGGTGTGAAGAGTATTTCAAGCAATATGTAAAAAAATGTTCCAGAAAAAGAACCCCTACCCCGCCTTTTAAAGGCTAAACACACAACTGATAGCAGCAAGTCATTCAAGGAAACAGACAGTGGAGCGAGGCTTCTACATAAAAACTACAGAAAGATGCTGATGTTAAAAGTGTGTTTGCACAACATAATGTTATGGCACTTTCATTCATATGGCAGCACATTTAAAATAAAACTAAATGCTAAAGGCTATACACTACTTTTGAATTCATTTTTGGATTTTGCATACAAATGCGATTAATCAGGATTAATCAGGGAAATCATGTGATTAATTAGATTAAAAATTTTAATCGTTGCCCAGCCCTAGTAATAAGAGCAGTAGGAAGATATTCAAAAGAGTCGAAAGGCTGGTTTAAAGCCACAGCTGCATCGGTATATCTCTTTTTGAATTCACAACTTTGACGTAGCAGCATGTTCATGTGATATTTTTCATGTTCTTCTAAAGTGGTTATTTTGATGTATTCCACAGAACTTCTTTTCAGTTAGTAAGTTTGAATTCAGCAAACCATACCGGACCACCACTGTCCTGCTAGCAGCCATAGCGCTGACTCTTAATGCTCTGCTGTGTTATACACCGAGGCCACAGACGACTGAGCCCGATCAACATCTGTGTGTACATCTGCTGTATGAAATGGGATATTCAATGTGTCTCTGCAGATCTCCATGCATTTCAACATCCCCCCTCCTGCCGACTTCTCTTCCTTCAACATCTCTACAAGCACCATGGCTAAATGTAGCAGCAGCCGGCCACAGCTCATCCTCTTTGTGCACGTCAGGTAATCTGCGGTCGTGTACGACATATTAGATGTGAACTGACCAAAACAGAAAGTAAATTTAAGTAAAAGTGAATAAAGTAGGGCTGGGCGAGTTAACTCGTTATTATCGCGTTAACTTGTTAATTATTTAACGCCGATAAATATTTTATCGCACATTAACGCAGGTTTTATTATTGTAAAATTTTGTTGCTGTCTGCTGCGGAACCGGAAAAGAAAGACCGCTACAGGTGCTCCTCGGTCTCTGTGTGAAGCTCACGGACCTAACCGGCGCTACTTCCTGTTTTACTTGTTTCAACATAAAAGCACGTATTTCAAAATAGATTTAAAAAAAAAAAACTCCTGCATTTACAGCCAAGTTGGATTGTCTTCTCAGCGTAGTAGTTCCAGTCTAAAATATCACTTAAAGGCAAAACACACAACTGATAGCAGCAAGTCATTCAAGGAAACAGACAGTGGAGCGAGGCTTCTACATAAAAACTACAGAAAGATGCTGATGTTAAAAGTGTGTTTGCACAACATAATGTTATGGCACTTTCATTCATATGGCAGCACATTTAAAATAAAACTAAATGCTAAAAGCTATACACTACTTTTGAATTCATTTGTGGATTTTGCGTACAAATGCGATTAATCTTGATTAATCAGGGAAATCATGTGATTAATTAGATTAAAGATTTTAATCGTTGTCCAGCCCTACAATAAAGCAAATTTTCTCAAGATTTAGAATATTGTCGTGCAGTTTGTGTTAAAGGCAGCCCTGCTGGAGCTGCTGCAAAGCGTGAGCGCTGCTGTGGTGTTTGACTCTTACAGGTATCAGGGCAGGAGAGAGGAAACCAACATGGTTATTATCAACATCAAACTACTGTCTGGACACGTTCTGGATCAGAGCTCCCTGAAGCTGGTCAGTTCATTATACTGATTAAACTCTTGATGCTTTCACATTTGGGAAGAACATGTACTGATTTGCTGTGTGTCGTCATAGTTACAGAACAACAGCTCTGTGAAACGGGTCGATGTGGATGAAGGCTTCATTAACATCTACTTGGATGAGGTGGGAAGCACGGGGGGTGTGTGTGTGTGTGTGTGTGTGTGTGTGTGTGTGAGAAATGGGATGCATAAAGATGGAATGTTGCTATTCACACGATTCCATCTGATACAAGAAAAAGTGATTAAACTCGTGTTTTTCCTGCAGCTGAAGAGGGATAAAACTCAGATCTACAGTGTGACTCTGGAGGACGATCAGCGGGTCAGAAACCTGAAACCAGCTGTAGTTAAAGTCTACGACTACTACCAGACAAGTAATGGCCTCTGATGTCCACTTACATCTTTACAAGTAGAAGGAGCCTGCCTCCATCACACCAACCCTCCTGATTTTTAACCTGGATGCACCTGTGTTTTTCCGCTTGTATTTCAGGTGATGAGGCGGTCACTGAGTACACGTCCCCCTGTGCAGAGAGTACGTACAGCTCTGAAGCTTCACACTGATCCCTCTCATTTTCCTCTTGTGCTCCGTCCAATGTAGTACAATCTCACAGGCTTCTATTGGTCGATATATGTCAAAGTGAAACACTAATATAACAGGAAAAAGTATAAATAATTTTTCTTTAAATTTAACCCTCCTGTTGTCCTGCGGGTCAAAAGTGACCCACTACCATGTTTAGCTGTAGACAAAATACCTTAAACTATCTTTTTCCAACTGTAAATGATTATGACTTTACCTAAAGGGACCCCGTCATTAGAAAAAATACTTTATTTTTGTTTATGTTTCCATGTGGGCTGTACACCACTAGGGTACAAAGATTGTCTTATGGGTCATTTTTGACCCGTGAATTATAAAAACATTTAAACACCTTGAAGTAATTACTTCACATTTATATAATAGCAATAATAAACCTTTATTATGTAAAAGAAAACTGAGAAAACAAGAAAATTGTTGGTCCAACTGACAGTTGGTTTGTGGTTTAAAATAAATAAATAAATAAATTAAAAAAAAAAAAGTGTAATCCTGAAAACTGGTGATTGTCTTTTTGTATTGTGTAACAAAAAATAAATGATAAAAAATTAATAAATTGAGTTGAATAGATAAATAACAGGTGGTTTCATCATACAAATAGATTTTGGATTTAAAATTTAATTAAGTTGCTTTATTTTGGGGCTTTGGTAGGGCGGGTCATTTTTGACCCATAGGACAAGGGGAGTAAACAGAATGTTAAGACCACACAAGGGTTAGGAACTTTAAAGTTGGAGTATTTTAAACTGCAATTAAACGTATCTAAAGTCTGCAATATTTTCAGGGCTCTCCTAAAAATAGCACTGTTGGAATACTTCATCTTTTGCTCTGAGTTCAAACTGGTTACGTGTTGCAAGCCCATAATCTGTGTAGACGGCGAATGTAAATGTGTTTTCTCTGCAGATGACACCACCAACCAGCTGTGAAATCACTTCCTGCTAAGCCGTGCTGGGACTCGTTGCAGTTGTGGGAGAAATCAGTCAAACGAGGAAAGTTGTAGGTGTGCGTTGCTGTTCTTTTTAAACTTCTGTTTTGCTGTGTTATATTGTGGGTTATTTTTATTTTGGTCATAAGTTTAAATTTTTTTTCATTTTTTCCCCCTTAAGTTTTTCATGGTTTTGGTTCATGTATCTCACATGTTAATCTGGTTTCTGTCCATCACGTTGCATGTAGTGTTTGAGGAAAGCAGCCGATACTCTGATAGTTGTTTTTAATAGATTTGACAAAAAATCCATATTATTCATACATGAACATGAGAAATACAGGGTACCAATTACACAGTATGGTCCGTGTACTGATTGTGAATCCGTTTCTTTGAAAAACAAAAACTACAGGCTCTCGGGTTGCTAGGTGATTTATTCTGTGTGCATGTGCACCTACAAATGTGTTCTGTTGTACCAGTAAAAAATAAAAAAGGTAGATTGAAATGTCACTACTGTACAATTTTAAATCTAACTGCAATAAAAGTTCTACAATGACAAAATAAGTAAAAATTGTTCTTTTCATACAATACCGTTACATTTCAACATTTTCTTTCATTCAGGCAATTTCTTTATACTTTAGATTTTCTTCTTTTCAACATATCACTGTAATGACTACACCGCCTACTACTAACAGCCATTATTAAACAGCCCTGCCAGCGTCGAAGAGTTTGGAACTATAAAGGCAAGGAGGGCAAATTATATTAAAGTCATTTCACTAGTCTATTTCACTTTTCTAGAAGTAAACATGTCACCATCTCAGGCACCACAACCAGAAATATCATTGCTGTACTGAAACATGAAACTCAACAGCAGTTCCGTGTACTCCGTAAATCGCACTGTAGTTTGTCCTCTTTTCTCACACACACAAAAACAAAGAAACTGACAAAAAACAACACATTGATGATCAACATCTTACAACAGAATGACCCTCATGCATGAAGGCCTCAAGTCACAGTGGGGACACAAAGCAGGATGTCACTGATCAGGAGTTAGTTCATTATTATCGTAGATGTATTATTTAATTTTTTTTAGATTCCAGGTTTGATAACCGTTAGAAATCTGCCAACCTTATTTTACTGCAATATTCAATATAGCCAGGCTGGGCTTTAACTGCAATTAATTCACTCTTTAACATCAAATAAGGGAAGATTTAAATGCTACTTCAGCAAATTGGACTTTAAAGGGTCAGATGAAAAAAAAAAAAAAAAAAGTGTCTTCTTACTTTTTCTGGAGAAATTCTTCTAATTTTACATTACACAATTAAATTGTCCATTATTAGGAAGGCAAGTGCCCATAACCATAAAACAAGCCATTTATAAAAGGGTAAAAGCCAAAATAACATTGAGGTAGTTTTTCCTTAAATTTTGGTAGTGATGTCCTCCCAACAGCCAAACGAGACAAAAATACAACCTTTGTACCTTGTACCTCTTGTACCTTTCTTGGTGAAATTTCCCTTTAAGATTCATTTAGAGTTCAGCAGTGACCACACTGATCCCCACTGTGCCCAGAGCCTTGGGTTTAACGGCCTGTAATGTCGCTTTAGGCAAGTGTCTCCCCAGCTCCACAGAAAACTGTACGACAGCTCAAACGCCAAGTAAAACGCATTTCTGTGATTGTAGCCGAGTGAGGCTGCGATGCACGTGGCATCCATGACGAGACACGGTCAAGGCACGGTTCTGAATTGCATTAGTCTTTTGTGTTGATCCTGTGGTTGCTGCTGGCTGCTTCTCAGCAGTGTAGTCAAATCCTCAAGTTAGCTAAAGGCTACTTGGCAAATGAATGTGCATGTGGACGTAGCGCACCTCCAAGTCTGAGACCATGGTCTTCGGCCGGAAAAGGGTGAAATGCTCTCTCCGGGTCGGGAATGAGATCCTTCCCCAAGTGGAAGAGTTCAAGTATCTCGGGGTCTTGTTCACGAGTGAGGGACGAATGGAGCAGGAGATTGACAGACGGATCGGTGCGGCGTCTGCAGTGATGCGGGCTCTGCACCGGCCCGTCGTGGTGAAGAAGGAGCTGAGCCAGAAGGCGAAGCTCTCGATTTACCGGTCAATCTATGTTCCTACCCTCACCTATGGTCACGAGCTGTGGGTAGTGACCGAAAGAACGAGATCGCGAATACAAGCGGCCGAAATGAGTTCCCTCCGCAGGGTGTCTGGGCTCTCCCTTAGAGATAGGGTGAGAAGCTCGGTCATCCGGGAGGGGCTCGGAGTAGAACCGCTGCTCCTCCGCATCGAGAGGAGTCAGATGAGGTGGCTCGGGCATCTGGTGAGAATGCCTCCTGGACGCCTCCCCGGTGAGGTGTTCCGGGCCCGTCCCACTGGGAGGAGGCCCCGGGGAAGACCCAGGACACGTTGGAGAGACTATGTTTCTCGGCTGGCCTGGGAACGCCTCGGGGTCCCCCAAGAAGAGCTGGAGGAAGTGGCCGGGGACAGGGACGTCTGGGTCTCTTTGCTTAAGCTGCTGCCCCCGCGACCCGATCCCCGGACCAGCGGAAGATAATGGATGGATGGATGGATGGTGGACGTAGCGCATAACAAGGAAGCTAAAGAGCTCACTGCTGTCCTTGAAATGTTTGGTCTAACTCAGCATGTGACTGAGCCCACCCACAACAGAGGGCACACTCTAGATGTGCTCATTTCAAGGGGTGTTATTATTTCAAACGTGAATGTCGTTGATGTTGCTTTATCTGATCATTTCTGTGTTTTCTTCGACCTATCTACTTTACCCAAAACAGCAGCTGGGTCTGCAGTTGTTCGGGGAAGACTCATAAATGACAGAACAGGGAGACAGTTTATGGAAATGATTAGGTTTGAGAACACCCTGTGTTCTGATGTTGATGATCTGTTGAACTCTTACACATCAAGTCTCTTAAATGTTTTGGATACCATTGCTCCTGTCAAGGTTAGAATGGTTAAAAGTAGGCAAAGGGCGCCATGGAGGAAAGAAGAGTCGGTCAGGGCACAAAAAAGGGAGTGCCGGAGAGCCGAACGGAAATGGCGCAAGTCAAAGCTCCAGGTTTATTATGAGACTTACAAAGAAAAGCTATGTGTGTTCAACCAGACTTTGTGTAGAACGAGGGAGAGTTATTTTTCTGAAATCATCAAAAACTGCAGTAACAACTCGCGTGTCCTGTTTGCTACAGTAAACAGATTAACAAACCCTCCAGTTTCACTGCCTTTAGAACTCATTTCTACATCCAAGTGTAATGAGTTTGCAATATTCTTTAATGACAAAGTTCAAGGCATTAAAAATGCAATAATTTCCACAACACAAATAACTACTCTGCAGCCAGCTAGACACCTAGAGCTGACACATTTCACACCTGTTACTGACAAAACAGTCGAAGAGACCATCTGCAGTCTGAGTTCATCAACGTGCTGCCTTGATGAGTTGCCCACTAGATTCCTAAAGTCTGTGCTGAGCAGTTTGTTACCACAACTCGCTCATCTAGTCAACATCTCACTCCAGACTGGAACATTTCCAAAGGCCTTAAAAACCGCTGTCATTAAGCCTCTTCTAAAGAAGAGCAAGCTTGATGCCACAGTACTGAACAACTACCGGCCCATATCAAACCTGCCATTCTTAGGCAAAGTCCTAGAAAAAGTTGTATACCAACAGCTTAGTGACTTTCTCCTGTCTAACAATGCTTTTGATACTTTCCAATCAGGCTTTAGGCCCCACCACAGCACTGAGACAGCTCTGATCAAGGTGACAAATGACATCCGCCTGAACAGAGATGCGAGTAGAGTCACAGTCTTAGTTCTGCTGGACATGAGTGCTGCCTTTGACACAGTTGACCATGCAACCTTATTACAGAGGTTAGAAGACTGGGTGGGAATCTCTGGTCGTGCTTTAAACTGGTTCAAGTCCTATCTGGAGGACAGGAAATATTTTGTTGAAATTGGTAACTGTGTCTCAGACCAAATGGCTATGACCTGTGGGGTTCCCCAGGGGTCAATCCTGGGACCCGTATTGTTCAATCTGTACATCCTTCCGTTAGGCCAGCTAATACGCAGCTATAATGTGTCCTACCACAATTATGCAGATGACACTCAGATCTACGTGTCACTGACGGCAGGAGAATACGGGCCTGTAGATACACTGTGTCGCTGCATCGAACAGATCAGTGTGTGGATGCAAAACAATTTCCTCCAGCTAAACTCAGACAAAACTGAAATCATTGTCTGTGGCCCACAGAAACAAAGAGAAAGTGTTATCAGTCACCTTGAGACTCTCTCTAAAACCTAACTATCAAGTTAGAAATCTCCGGGTAATATTGGACTCAGACCTGAACTTTAACAGCCACATTAAATCTGTAACATCAGCAGCTTTTTACCATCTAAAAAACATTGCCAGAATCAAAGGAATAGTGTCTAAAGCAGACTTAGAGAGACTGATCCATGCGTTTGTCTCCAGCAGGTTAGACTACTGTAACGGCCTGCTCACTGGGCTCTCTAAACGGGCTGTAAGACAGCTGCAGTACATCCAGAACGCTGCTGCTCGAGTCCTGACTAGAACCAGGAAATACGACCATATTAGTCCAGCGCTCAGGTCTCTGCACTGGCTTCCTGCCGCTCAGAGAATAGACTTTAAAACAGCTCTGCTTGTGTACAAGTCTCTTCATGGTCAAGCGCCAAAGTACATCTCTGACATGTTAGAGCCATATGAACCAACTCGGGCTCTGAGAACCTCAGGGAGGGGTCTCCTGCTGGTGCCCAGAGTCAGGACTAAACAAGGTGAGGCTGCGTTTCAGTTTTATGCCCCTAAAATCTGGAACAGTCTTCCAGAAGATGTGAGACAGGCCTCAACTCTGACAATGTTTAAATCCAGGCTGAAAACAGTTCTATTTAGCTGTGCATATGACACCTGAAAGTATTTTATCTGCACTCTTCACTTTTTAATTAATTAATGATTATTTTAATGGTTTTTAAATTTCTTTCTTTTTTAATTTCTTTCTTTTATTTTTTTAATTCCTTTTTAATGGTTTTATCACCTTCTTGTGATTTTATGTAGCTGTAAAGCACTTTGAATTGCCCTGTGTATGAATTGTGCTCAATAAATAAAATTGCCTTGCCTTGCCTAGATGAATTTAATTTGTTCATGTGCACAAACATGCAAATCAGTTTGCAGCCTCAGTTGGCAACATGGCAGCCTTATACAGCGAGACATTTATGCTCAACTGTTCACGAGAACAGTGAGAATATGGCAACTCTGGTGAAACCAATTTATAGGTTTTTTTTTTGGAAGTTAGCCTGAGTATTGTGTGTTCTCAAGTTGATGTGATGAATTGACCACTGGTGACTATTCAAATCCTGTTTGAGTCTTGCTTGTTAAGCCTGGCTTAAAACTGAAAAGGAAAATATTCTTCAAAATTAAAAAAAAAAAAAAAAGGTCCCGCTCCAAAGTTGTAAAATAAGTGAAAAAGAAACTTCTTAAACGGTTTGATATTTTGAGCACTTTTGTGTCATTTGAGCAGTGAAACAAATTTATTACTGAACGCTCAAAATGAATCTACAAACATTAGCATGAATCCGATAGATAGGTCAGAGCCATTCTGCGTTGCTAAGCTAAGCACCTTTAAACCAAGCCACAAGCTAAAAAAAAAAAAAAGAGCTGGGAGGCAGCCCGGCGAGCACAAAGACTGGTCAGTCATTCGCTGCCGGGCACAAACCACCTGTTGTTGAAATGAACTCTTCACATTCAGACTTAAAAGACGACCAATTCAATAAAAAGATTAAATGGATGAAAAAACAAGCTTTGTTTGACTAAAAAAAAAATGGACTGAGGTCCTTAAGCACCTGTTAACCACAGCACACAGGCCAGACGGGACATTTTCTCCACTGCAGCCAGTCTTTATGCTCGACTAAACTCGTTCTTTTCTGACTTCACCTTTATATGTGCTGTGAGTGTGGGGGGGGTTAAGTCTCATCAGCTTTGAACCATATGAGTGCATTCCACAAGTATTTTACTTTTATGTGTTTAATAGAGCCCCTATTGAGCGTAATTGGAACTAAATATGATTGAGCAGCCTCTGGACTCTTTAACTGAGAGCTGCAGAGTGAACTCCTGAGAGGCAAAGTCTAACAGTATTTCTCTTCTAACTTTGGTAAGTCAGTGTGAAGAAGCAAGCAGTGGGGTGAGTTTCTGGGTGCTGTTTGATGTGCAACGCTGAGGCGAGGCGGCTGTTGTGATCTTGGAGAGTGCAGTAATCTACCGTGTTTCACTGTTAAAGATGAACGTGCTGGACTCGGACATCCTCTTCGGTCCCTGCTGACGGCCTCAATTCTAACATTCCTCACAAATCCATTCATACCCTTGGATACAGTTAGTTTTTTTTTCAAATATATTCTTTCATAATCACAGCCTTTGATTGAAGATTCATTGAAACCATTCATGTCTACACTCAAGCACGACTGTGATGGAATACTCGCGAAAAGAAACATTGGCATCATGTCATTTGGCAATTTTCTCTGAAAGTAAAAAGGAAATAAAGAAAACAAATACAGTGGAAACCGCTTATAGTGGTCACGGATATAGTAATCAACCGCTTGTATAGATCAAAAGGCTTGGGACGGAATCATTTCTATACAAATGCTGTTTAAATAATTCGTTTATAGTGATCAAGAAATCCGCTAATAATGTTCATTTTTGGCCATTTTATGAATGTAAACATGTGCAAAAAAAATTTTAAAACTACGTGTAGCTATTTTATTTTTTACTCCCTTGATTCCTTTCTGGACGTCTGCTTCTGCCTCGCTAGCCAACGTAACGAGTTGACACCGGGCAGCAAGCGCGCGAATCATGGCTGGAAAAAGGAAGTCATGGAGGAGCATGTGTCCGAGGATGGGTGCTGGAGAGCGGATTGAATGCGCGTGTGACCGCTGGAAGCTCCAGGCTGGTTCTTGTAAGATGGGAGGCCGGTGTTCATTCGATTTCTCCTACTTGTCGAGAATTGCTACTTTGTGGTTTTGCGCATGCGCCGAGCCGATTTTCTAAGTTTCGTTTTCACGCCAAGTAGCACAAATCGACAGAACACCGATGTTGTGCCGAATTCGGCACCCCTGCCGTCAGATGCACCCCCTCGCGGGAGCGAGCGCGCACCACTCGTTTGTTCAGAAAGTGAAGCATTTCGCCTAAACAAACGCTGGGGAACATACTATTCTACGATTTAATTATTTATGAAGGAAATGGAAGAGAAGAACATCTGTTGCTTTCAGTCATTAAAAGTTTAAAGGGAGAACTCTCTCTTCGTCGGTGGCGTAGTGGCTTAAGCAGCCGCCCCATGTACAGAGGCTACAGTCCTTGCTGCAGCTGGCCCCGGTTCGAGTCCCGCGCCGGACGGCCCTTTGCTGCATGTCTTACCCATCTCTCTGCTTCCTGTCTCTCTCCAACTGTCTATCCATTAAAGGCATAAAAAATATTAAATAAATAAAAAGTCTAAAGAGTGTTCTTCTCAACACAAAATCTCGTGATAGCGAACGCACAACAACACTTTTCTGTTCTGGGAAAATATATACCCCAGCCATAAGTACAAAATAAATGGACTTGATTTTTTTCAAAACAAGGTGAATATATTTGACTTGGGGTTTCACAAGACTAAATATGATTCCAGCTTTTGTTGCAAGGTTCAAAAGTAAGTGCTTTTATTTGTGTTAACCTGTAGGCTATGTAGGTCGAAACAATAGCCTTCTGATCCTGAATATCACGATATGAAAATGTAATTTGATCTATGCCTGATAGACAAGTCATAGCATCTGTGTGTTTCTCACCATTAAAGGACATATTCTCATATTCAATAGCTACACTTGTTTTTAAGAAATTAAATATTTTTCTTGCTGCTTTATAAGATAAAATACAATAAACCAATCCCCCATCCACCACTAACATATCTGTTATCAGACCTATCAAACTCGTACATATATTGGCACCAAATGCATGCAGTTAAAAGTACCTAATGCTGAGGTCAAAGAAATAAAATTGTGCAGATGGGGAGCATTTCATGGCAGGCCTTGTGTTCCCTTTCCTGTGATACAGCATGTACCCCCTGCTTAACTCTTACTGTAAAGCTGTCACATGCACTAAACTGACTCTGGTTAAACACACTACTTTTATCTTTGTACTGTGAAAAGCATTTGATGCTGGGATCAACAGAAGAAATATTGGGGGGGGGGGGGCATATTCCGGCAGGCCTGTTTTTCCACCTGCCAGAATAAGCACCCCCCCTTAACTTTTACTAGGAAGGTGGCACATGCTTGAAACTTACTCTGCTTACACATACTAGTCCCAGTGTACTGTGAAAATGATTTGATGCTGGGATCAACAGAACAAATATTAAGGGGGGGTGCATATCACGGCAGGCCTGTTTTTCCACCTGCCGGAATAAGCACCCCCCCCTTAACTTGTACTAGGAAGGTGGCACATGCTTGAAACTTACTCTGCTTACACATACTAGTCCCCTGTGTGTACTGTGAAAATTATTTGATGCTGGGATTAACAGAACAAATATTAAGGGGGGGTGCATATCACGGCAGGCCTGTTTTTCCACCTGCCGGAATAAGCACCCCCCCCTTAACTTGTACTAGGAAGGTGGCACATGCTTGAAACTTACTCTGCTTACACATACTAGTCCCCTGTGTGTACTGTGAAAATTATTTGATGCTGGGATTAACATAACAAATATTAAGGGGGGGTGGATATCACGGCAGGCCTGTTTTTCCACCTGCCGGAATAAGCACCCCCCCCTTAACTTGTACTAGGAAGGTGGCACATGCTTGAAACTTACTCTGCTTACACATACTAGTCCCCTGTGTGTACTGTGAAAATTATTTGATGCTGGGATTAACAGAACAAATATTAAGGGGGGGTGCATATCACGGCAGGCCTGTTTTTCCACCTGCCGGAATAAGCACCCCCCCCTTAACTTGTACTAGGAAGGTGGCACATGCTTGAAACTTACTCTGCTTACACATACTAGTCCCCTGTGTGTACTGTGAAAATTATTTGATGCTGGGATTAACATAACAAATATTAAGGGGGGGTGGATATCACGGCAGGCCTGTTTTTCCACCTGCCAGAATAAGCACCCCCCCCTTAACTTGTACTAGGAAGGTGGCACATGCTTGAAACTTACTCTGCTTACACATACTAGTCCCCTGTGTGTACTGTGAAAATTATTTGATGCTGGGATTAACATAACAAATATTAAGGGGGGGTGGATATCACGGCAGGCCTGTTTTTCCACCTGCCGGAATAAGCACCCCCCCCTTAACTTGTACTAGGAAGGTGGCACATGCTTGAAACTTACTCTGCTTACACATACTAGTCCCATCTCTCTACTGTGAAAAGCATTTGATGCTGGGATCAACAGAAACAAAGTACAAGGGGGGTGCACATCACGGCAGGGCTGCTGTTGGTCAACTTGCCACGATATGCACCCCCTGTTAACTTTTATTAGCAAAGTGTCACATGTATGAAACTAACCCTGGTTACACATACTAGTCCCATCTCTCTACTGTGAAAAGCATTTGATGCTGGGATCAACAGAAACAAAGTACAAGAGGGGTGCACATCACGGCAGGGCTGCTGCTGGTCAACTTGCCACGATATGCACCCCCTGTTAACTTTTACTAGGAAAGTGTCATATGCATGAAACTTACTCCACTTATCAGAATGAGCCAGAATTTACTGTCACGAACCACCATTTATTCAATACTGAACACCATCACAATTAACAACAAAAAATTTTTCAATGGTGTCTTTATGGAAAAGAACATAAAAATAAATGTATCATCAATATACATATTCTTACAACAATATCAAAATAAATAATAAAATAAACAATGAGCAAATAATAAATTAAATACTGAACAAAAGAATGGCACGAACACATACCTTCACCAAGGCCCTATCTCACAGTGTAAAAAAAAAAGTTGAAAGGTAAAAAATAAGATCCTGGTTGCACCCCTTTTGTCTCTAGCTGACAGAAAACAAACTTATTTGCATGCAGGACACAAGTACTCTTCATCCACTGAAGGCCTCTGGACACATTTGTGGTGGTACCACCTCTGACAGGTGTCACAGCAAATCTGGAAAAACAGGGATGTGTAGTGGTTCATAAGTTTTACATAGGGTATCCCTGAATATAGGATAACTCTAAATGTACTATTAATATCCTTAATATTCCTTCAGTTTAAAAAAAATCATTTTATTTTTTACATTTTGGAATATGAAGACATTACCCATTTTGCTTCATCTTGGTCCTGTTCCTCCATTCCACAATCAAAGCACAGGCTGCTTAGTTCATCTGTTAAGACAAACAATATTCAACAATGTTCTGATTAATACAATTTGAATTGCACAATATTAATTCACTAGCTTATAGTTGCATATTTATGAGAAAACATGCATACAACCAACAACATGAAGTGATTGACAGTGTTGAGGAAAAAGGAAACACACCAGATTCTCTCAGGAGGGAAGTGGCTATGTCCAGCCTCAATCTGTCCACTGCCTTCTTTGAGGTGTCAACATTTATTGCCTCCCCCTGTAAAATTTTCTCTGCAAACTTCAGAGAAGTTTGATTAGTAGAATGGCATGAGGATTGCGTCTTAACATACAAATCAAACATGAAATGTATTTCATATAATATATGTGTAGTATAAACAAATTTAACAAAACGTACATCAATATCTGTAAAAGCTGATGAAGATGTTCACTGTAATTGCTACTGAATTTGAGTTTGACAATAACGTTTAGGTAACTGTATTTCCTACTCACTTTCAAGGCCAGGACACCACAGGATGTGCCATCCTGTTGACGTTCATGAGGTAGAGTGCTGCATGTCCACCTTGAAACATGGCAGCCTTTTTTCCTCATGAAGGCTCTAAAGTATGTAAATAGTAGATGTGTGAAAACTGTTGCACATAAACATTTAGCAGCTCAATGGATAGAACTACTACTACCTTTTATAGTCAAACTTACCTTGTTGACTCCAGGCACAGCTTTATCTGCCCTTTTGTTTCCCCGAGTGGATCTAAGAAGAGCGTTTTTTTCTCATGCGGGTACATAACCTTTTATCATTCACATGGAAACACAACATACATTAGTCAGAGACCACTGGTATTAGTGAAGTTAGTGAAATTCTACAATGTAAGGTTTTGTGTAGAACCTTTTAATCATAACAACTGAGAGTATGTATGCATGTCCAAATTTATCTAGTAAAATGGCCAATATAGACAAGGAGCTTAAAGTAGCGAGAGTTGTGCAGTGTTCCTCTTACCACCAACATCCAATGATGGTTCATGTTGACAACTCCCACAATAACTTTGTGTGCCACTGGATCAATCTGAAAATAGTCACAAAAAATACTAAATCCTGTTACTTGAAAAATGCATTTTTGCAACATTTACAAAATGAGTCAGTACATACCCGTATTTTTCCAATTTTTTTCTGCCAGATGGCAGTCATCGCATAGGTGTCAATAACAGTGGCTTTATCAGCATTGAATTGGTTGTATTGCCGCACAAGCACTGTCAAATATGCATTGATCACCTATAAAAATTTGTTACAAACATGGCATTATGTATTACACAGAGGCAGTTTCACTGAAATACTATCTACTGCATTGTTGTAATATTACTGAATTTCCTTGCATGACTTAAGGTAATTGCATTGCAACACAATGTACTGTATCTGTTATTGCTGAAATATTAGCCATTAGAGACTGGAAATTGATGATTTCATACAATAATGAAAAAGTAATACCTCACTCTCAAGCTCCTTGTCGGGACCAGTATTTTGAATATCCCAATAAAACAATTTGTATGGGCCCACTTTGGAAAGAAGTACATGTACATCTTTCCCTGCCCATGCCTCCTGCACATCTTAAAAAAGAAATACAGTACAACATTATATAACATTTTTGACATCAATATTATAGTACAAGATTTGTACTTTCTTAAAAATAAAATCACTATTCATATAAAAAAAATCAATATCATAATACCTACATTTTTCAACTGAAGTGTGTGCATATATTGGAGCTGGTGAGGTGGCTGCTGAGACAGTGCCTGTTGATGCTGGCGCTACCATGGAGGCTGGTGCTGGTGGTGCTGGTGGTGCTGCCGCTGTCGGTGGTGCTGGCGCTGCTGGAGCTGTTGGTGGTGCTGGGGCTGCTGGCACTGACGGTGGTGCTGGCGCTGCTGGAGCTGTTGGTGGTGCTGGTGCGCCTGTGGAGGCTGGCACTGCTGGAGCTGCAGGTGGCGCTGGGGCTGCTGGTGGTGCTGGAGCTGCTGGTGGTGGCGCTGCTGGAGCTGCTGGTGGTGGTGGCACTGCTGGAGCTGTTAGTGGTGCTGGGGCTGCTGGCACTGAGGGTGGTGCTGGTGCTGCTGGAGCTGCTGGTGGTGGTGGCGCTGCTGGAGCTGTTGGTGGTGCTGGGGCTGCTGGCACTGACGGTGGTGCTGGCACTGCTGGAGCTGTTGGTGGTAGTGGCGCTGCTGGAGCTGCTGGTGGTGGTGGCGCTGCTGGAGCTGTTGGTGGTGCTGACGCGTGTGTGGAAGCTGGCACTGCTGGAGCTGCAGGTGGTGCTGGCGCTGCTGGTGGCGCTTCTGTGGAGGCTGGCGCTGGGGCTGCTGTGGCCGCTGATTTGCTGATTTTTTGAGGGATTCGGGGCAGCTTCACCTTTGCAATATTTAAATGATCAACATTCACACTTTTAAAAACAGTACCATCTTCTGCCAGCAGATCAGCGCTTTTCCCCTGTAGTGCCACCAGGGTGAAAGGGCCAAGGAAGTTTGCCTCCAGTTTGCCACCCTTTCTCTGCTGACTTCGTACATTCTGTCTCCACACCTTGTCCCCTATTTTCAAGGCAGGTTTAGGAACACCCTCCTTCATACGCTTCCTTGTGCGCTCCTGCTGCTTGCTGACATTGTCATCAAGAATGTCTTTGATTTTGTCAAGCCGCTTTATGTCCTCTGACACAGCTTCCTCAGCCACAACATCCTCAACACTGTTGTCCACCTGTGAACATATGTTTTACATTCTTTCAGTCCATGTTTTCAACACTGCATCAGCCTAAAATTATATTGACACATGTTTACCGACCATGTAGTGTTCAGGCACCTCTGTTGGGTACCGAGCCTCTCGCCCAAACATTAAAAAAAATGGGGAGAACTGGGTTGTGATCTGCTTCTTGGTCCGCAACCCAAACATGACTGCATCCAAGTATTCATCCCAGGTTTCTGGTTTTTGTGCCACCAGCTTGCTGAGAGCTCTAAAAAAACAAGAGAATTTTAACTGACAATAGGCATCTCCTAAAAACATATATTTATGGCCCCACTTGCATTTGCTACTGTAAAATGAAGACCATATGGTACATATGACAATAATGTACATTAAGTATATAATTAATTGATGTTAAATCAACCATTTGCCTCACCTTTGTATGGTACCATTCAACCTCTCTACTAGCCCATTAGTTTGGGGGTGATATGGTGAACAAAGACTCCTCTGAATCCCCAACCTGGCACATACATTCTTGTTTATCTGTTAATATAAAGAACATATTTAGATCAAAACACAACTGAAATATTTCACCAACAGGGTATTTTCAAACTTACCCCATTCACAAACTCTCTTCCTTGATCCGTCAGTATCCTTTTCGGAGCCTCAAACTGATGGAAAAATTTTATGATACACTCAGTCACCTCAGCTGCTGTTTTGGTACGAAGAGGATAGGCTTGGGGCCATTTGGTCAGGTAGTCCACCATGACACAGATATACTGGTAGCCACTTTTTGTGGTTTTCAGTTTACCTATCAGGTCCATGCCAAGTAATTCAAATGGATGCTTAACCTGAGGAAAAGCAGTAGAAAATAAAATTATGATTTCATTCTGGATATAATGGTGTAGCATTCTGTTGTTTAAAGAAAATGATTTGACTTCAGTCAGTCAGGACTTTCTTCCTTTCCACATGCTCTACTGAGAAGTATGTAAAGATTTTTTTTATGTCTTTGTATCTGTAAGATAAATATGTTTTGGGATAAAACAAAAGATTGATTTTGAGAATGTGTCAACAACAGCTACCTTTATTGGGGTATACTCCACCTCCTGTTTAATGATATGAGCAGCTGACTGGCACACCATACATTCTGACACCTGTTTAAAACACATAAACATCACCTCACATTTGAGTCGACCATGTAGAACAGGTTAAACTTCATAAAAATACACACACACACACACAATTGCAGTGCTTCCTTACCCATTTGTCTATGTCAGCAGACATCCCAGGCCAGAAAAACCTTTTTGAAATGGCATCTCTGGTTTTTTTTTGTCCAGCATGACCCCCAGTGGCGCTGTCATGAAAATCACTAAAAATGGCATTAGCCTCTTCTGTGCCTCTAACCACTTTGGTTTTGGTGACCTTACCAGGGCCTTTTAGGTAGTACAGTTCTCCATCTAGGAAATAAATTGTAATTGTCATTCTATTTTCACCAAATGTCTCTAGTGTGAGATAAAAGAGGCTAAATAATGACTTCACATTAGATAGCAGAATCAGAAAATATTTCGTTCATCAGAACAAAATATTTACTAAACATACAAAAAACACACATAATGTACAATATTTATAAAATGAACATGTGTTGTCACTGTGTCCGTGCTGTCAATAGGCCTGTATACAAAGTTGGAGCTGTGGCCCTGCTGTCTGAGCAGGCTGAAATATGAGCACTCTAGTTTCTTTTCATAATCCTCCTCAACAGATGAGTCAAAACTTTCAGGTTCTGAAGCATCATCATCCTCATCAGTGCTTTTCTCTCTCTCCTAATGACAAATGGCCGAAATAATAACAGAAACATATCAAGACCGTTGCGTAAACGCACCAGCGCGAGAAATACGTAACTCACCTTCTAAGACAAACTTTGAAGCCTTTCGTCGAACTTCATTTTTCTCACTTTTAGTAATATTAGGCAAATACGTGCCTTTATTTTTATAATCCAGAATGGACTGGTACAATACTGGATCCATATTGCTGTCGGTGTCAGGGCCTTAATGGGGTACCCACAAATTTGTTGTCACGTGTTGTAACGTCATTTGCCGAAATAGGTAATGCATTTTGCGTTACCTGCTGTTTAAATGTATATAAATCATAATAAAATGACTCGACCAAATGGCTAAATTTATCTAATTACTATGTAATTATGTAAAACAAAACAACAACAACAACAAAAAAAAAACACTAAAAAGAGGGGGTAAATGCAGTTAAAATGTTATTTATGTTGCTAGTTATATAGTATGTTATTTGATATGCAAAGATGCAAATGCAATTCTGTGTCAAACAAAAAGATCACAAATAATGCATAAACTAATGTTGATAAGTAATATTTTCATGAAAGTGGTGTGTTTCTCCTAGCATCAATTGCTTTTGAGAATATAGTTATAGTACTGATGCTGATAAGTGGAGTAAGTTTCATACATGTGACACTTTGCTAGTAAAAGTTAACAGGGGGTGCACATCGTGGCAAGTTGACTAACAGCAGCCCTGCCATGATGTGCACCCCCCCTTGTACTTTGTTTCTGTTGATCCCAGCATCAAATGCTTTTCACAGTAGAGAGATGGGACTAGTATGTGTAACCAGAGTTAGTTTCATACATGTGACACTTTGCTAGTAAAAGTTAACAGGGGGTGCACATCGTGGCAAGTTGACCAACAGCAGCCCTGCCATGATGTGCACCCCCCCTTGTACTTTGTTTCTGTTGATCCCAGCATCAAATGCTTTTCACAGTAGAGAGATGGGACTAGTATGTGTAACCAGAGTTAGTTTCATACATGTGACACTTTGCTAGTAAAAGTTAACAGGGGGTGCATATCGTGGCAAGTTGACTAACAGCAGCCCTGCCGTGATGTGCACCCCCCTTGTACTTTGTTTCTGTTGATCCCAGCATCAAATGCTTTTCACAGTAGAGAGATGGGACTAGTATGTGTAAGCAGAGTAAGTTTCAAGCATGTGCCACCTTCCTAGTACAAGTTAAGGGGGGGGTGCTTATTCCGGCAGGTGGAAAAACAGGCCTGCCGTGATATGCACCCCCCCTTAATATTTGTTATGTTAATCCCAGCATCAAATAATTTTCACAGTACACACAGGGGACTAGTATGTGTAAGCAGAGTAAGTTTCAAGCATGTGCCACCTTCCTAGTACAAGTTAAGGGGGGGGTGCTTATTCCGGCAGGTGGAAAAACAGGCCTGCCGTGATATGCACCCCCCCTTAATATTTGTTCTGTTAATCCCAGCATCAAATAATTTTCACAGTACACACAGGGGACTAGTATGTGTAAGCAGAGTAAGTTTCAAGCATGTGCCACCTTCCTAGTACAAGTTAAGGGGGGGGTGCTTATTCCGGCAGGTGGAAAAACAGGCCTGCCGTGATATGCACCCCCCCTTAATATTTGTTATGTTAATCCCAGCATCAAATAATTTTCACAGTACACACAGGGGACTAGTATGTGTAAGCAGAGTAAGTTTCAAGCATGTGCCACCTTCCTAGTACAAGTTAAGGGGGGGGTGCTTATTCCGGCAGGTGGAAAAACAGGCCTGCCGTGATATGCACCCCCCCTTAATATTTGTTCTGTTAATCCCAGCATCAAATAATTTTCACAGTACACACAGGGGACTAGTATGTGTAAGCAGAGTAAGTTTCAAGCATGTGCCACCTTCCTAGTACAAGTTAAGGGGGGGGTGCTTATTCCGGCAGGTGGAAAAACAGGCCTGCCGTGATATGCACCCCCCCTTAATATTTGTTCTGTTGATCCCAGCATCAAATCATTTTCACAGTACACTGGGACTAGTATGTGTAAGTAGAGTAAGTTTCAAGCATGTGCCACCTTCCTAGTAAAAGTTAAGGGGGGGTGCTTATTCTGGCAGGTGGAAAAACAGGCCTGCCGGAATATGCCCCCCCCCCCCCAATATTTCTTCTGTTGATCCCAGCATCAAATGCTTTTCACAGTACAAAGATAAAAGTAGTGTGTTTAACCAGAGTCAGTTTAGTGCATGTGACAGCTTTACAGTAAGAGTTAAGCAGGGGGTACATGCTGTATCACAGGAAAGGGAACACAAGGCCTGCCATGAAATGCTCCCCATCTGCACAATTTTATTTCTTTGACCTCAGCATTAGGTACTTTTAACTGCATGCATTTGGTGCCAATATATGTACGAGTTTGATAGGTCTGATAACAGATATGTTAGTGGTGGATGGGGGATTGGTTTATTGTATTTTATCTTATAAAGCAGCAAGAAAAATATTTAATTTCTTAAAAACAAGTGTAGCTATTGAATATGAGAATATGTCCTTTAATGGTGAGAAACACACAGATGCTATGACTTGTCTATCAGGCATAGATCAAATTACATTTTCATATTGTGATATTCAGGATCAGAAGGCTATTGTTTCGACCTACATAGCCTACAGGTTAACACAAATAAAAGCACTTACTTTTGAACCTTGCAACAAAAGCTGGAATCATATTTAGACTTGTGAAACCCCAAGTCAAATATATTAACCTTGTTTTGAAAAAAATCAAGTCCATTTATTTTGTACTTATGGCTGGGGTATATATTTTCACAGAAAAGTGTTGTTGTGCGATCGCTATCACGAGATTTTGTGTTGAGAAGAACACTCTTTAGACTTTTTATTTATTTAATATTTTTCATGCCTTTAATGGATAGACAGTTGGAGAGAGACAGGAAGCAGAGAGACAGGGCAGACATGCAGCAAAGGGCCGTCCGGCGCGGGACTCGAACCGGGGCCAGCTGCAGCAAGGACTGTAGCCTCTGTACATGGGGCGGCTGCTTAAGCCACTACGCCACCGACGAAGAGAGAGTTCTCCCTTTAAACTTTTAATCACTGAAAGCAACAGATGTTCTTCTCTTCCAATTTACTTCATAAATAATTAAATCGTAGAATAGTATGTTCCCCAGCGTTTGTTTAGGCGAAATGCTTCACTTTCTGAACAAACGAGTGGTGCGCGCTCGCTCCCGCGAGGGGGTGCATCTGACGGCAGGGGTGCCGAATTCGGCACAACACCGGCGTGTGAATATGATAACGTGTGTTTGTGTTTGAAAGTGCTTCTAACTGTACATTTGTGATATCGTGTAATATAGAAACAATTTGCTTGTCTCGTTGGATTTGCTGATTGGAGTAGTATCCTAACCTGGCTAACCTAGCTGAAAGCATAAGCTAACGTTTAGCCTTTGTTACTCGCCTCGTTCCGTTTGGAATAAACATGCAGCTCATGCGTTTTTGAAGCGGTTTTCTTTGTACCAGGTTCAGATTTGATGACATAAATAAATGCACTGCATTGTGTGTGCTATCAATGTGTTGGTTTGGGAGGATGAAAGCCTGATCTTTCCATGTTTTTCTTTCCAGCAGACGGGTCATCCTACAAATTATTGGACCACGTGTACCCCAATTTTTTTGTTATCCCTTGTGTAATAAATCTCTTCATACCAATATCCGTTCCAGTCGTTAATATGATGTTGATGTGATAATCATGCTCAAACCTTTGCAAACCTTTTGTCCTTAATTTCTTTTATTAGGCTCACATTACAGACTGGTAAGGCAGCTCATTTTCAGAAATAACAGCTTAAAGTGTGTGGTGAAAATATGGACAATAAACAGTATGAATATAAACAATATGAACATAAACGGGCAACAGTGCAATCATCGAGAACGAGATGACCGGAGCAGGAACAGCGGAGGGCACATCGGAGGTGCTGCATGGGCTCAGTGATGTTCTGGTGGAACAAGACACGACATGACATTATAGCATGCACTTTCATCCATTGTAAAAAATTAAAAAAGGTGTTTCAGAATGCGGTAGTGGTGGCTGTGTGTACAATAGGTGCATGGCGCATCAACTCACCGTAAAGTTTGTCTATCATGCGCTCAAACAGAGCTAAAAAGCGCTCCGTTTTCTGCTCGTGGCGCTTTTGCTCCTTCAGGCTCTCCTGTAGCAGGTAATCCATTATGGGATTGGACTTCCTACTTCTTTTTGGGGATGGGGATGACTTTAGAAACAGATCTTCGTTTTCGGCGCTAAACCTGATCAGGCTCTGTTTGTGCTTGAGTCCCTGTGAATCAGTCACGTATATGAATACTTGTGATAATAGGTAGCGAAATGACGCTCAAAAGGAACTTCTCTATGGTTAACCAACTACATTGCTTGTAAATACTCGTGTTACGATATAAAAAACGACAACTCTTTCGCAGCACCTTCACATGCATTGACCGATTACTCCATGTAAAATAGCGACTTTTCCCATGTGCGTTTATAGCAGAAAACAACTACACATTGCCACCATGTTAAACTCACACAATACACCAGTTATCACAACCTAAAACGATTAAAAAGACTCGCGATCTCCCGGTAGTCGCGTTGTACTCTGGGAAATATATCATACCCCTTCAAACGGAGTCTGCCTGGCCGTAGCCCTCCGTTTGAAGGGCTACAACGGAGGGGAAGGGGTAAGGGGAAGGGCTTTGGAAGAGTATTGGGACAACACTACCTCTTCACGTGAACGCGCAAAACGGAGGGGAAGGGGTAAGGGGTAGGGCCAAGGGGTGAATTGGGATTGGGCCTTAAAGGTAGGGTAGGAGATCCTGGATTTTGAGTCCAGCGAAGCTGCATTTTGAAAATACACAGGTAAAAAGTCCCAACCCTTTTCTTCACTTTCCCCCGAAGGCACGCCTCTAGAGTACATGAACGCGCACGAGCACGAAGGTGCACGAGCGCTGTTCTGACAGCAAGCATCGATCGTTGCCGTATTTAGTATTTAGTATTTAGTTTATGCTAACTATACGTTTAATAATGCTAGGTGCTAGCCAAGCTGGCTCTTGTTTAGCTTCCTGCCAAGCTTCTGGAGGCGTAATTCGTTCATGAAGCAGGGTACGCGCACAGGGGGAGGGAGGAGCAGATTGCAGTTTGATAGACGGCATCAGTATCCAATCATTGTTAACGCTCCGTTCAGTATGATTGGATAGTGTTTTTCCTAGATTGTACGTTCTAGAGGCCACTAAAACTTTTCATATTTGTGTCAAAACTTTTAATTAATTGGTTGCAATGAGGGTGTGAAGAGTATTTCAAGCAATATGTAAAAAAATGTTCCAGAAAAAGATCCCCTACCCAACCTTTAAACACACAAAACCGGTTTTCATTCATGTGGGGTAGCCCCTAAAAATTTGACAGGGCCTTTTTTTCTAAGGATTCAATGCTCTTCTTGGTGGGGACCAGCATTTTGGTCCCCACGAAGATTATGGTCCCCACGCTGTGAGTGTGCTGTCAGGTGGTGGTTCCCACGATGTGACAGACACACACACAGACACCAGGAAGTTAACCAGCTTGGGCTGCTGCTGATTGGTTGGCAGACACCTCTGTTTGGTTTTGGCTCTCAGTCTCCATGTTGCTGATCCTGGATCTGCTGAGATGTCCCAGGCCATTGTTGGCTTTGATCCTCATACATTTAACTTTGTCCTGAGAAAGGACAAGTTCCAAAAAGTCAAACAGGGACTACTTTTGCATTTGACGTAGCCAAACTGCATGCGCCTGGAGAAGCCAAAAGGCTTACAGCACCTGGTATTCCCAGGCGGTCTCCCATCCAAGTACTAACCAGGCCCACCTCTGCTTGGCTTCTGAGATCTGATGAGATCAGGCGTGTTCAGGGTGGTGTGGCCGTAAGCCAGCAAAGGAATCACAAACCAGCTTTTTATAGATTCTGAAACAGAATCTGTTATTGTATTCCGACTTCTAAAATAGAACTATACTGTTTAGAGAAGACGCAGTTTATGAGCATGTCGTGGGATTGAGCTTCTCTGGTTTCTCTATATGACAACGGACACAAAACTACACACAGGGAACAGAGGAGCTTGACAGACAGTTATCTGAGAGTCCCATTTTCAGCTGCAGAGAACAATCACATCAGGGAAGTCAATGTGCAGGCTCAACAGCAGCCTCTCAAGCCAGCTCTCTGGTAAAAAAGGGGAAACGTATGGTTCCAGCACCTATATAACATATATTTGTCACAGGGACTGTGGCTTACGGCCACACCGCCCTGAACAGGCCCGATCTTGTCCGATCTCAGAAGCCAAGCAGGGTCGGGCCTGGTTAGTACTTGGATGGGAGACCGCTTGGGAATACCAGGTGCAGTAAGCTTTTTTCTCTTCTCTCTGCGGCCTGCATGTAACATCTGACCATCACCGTGTGACACACACTGCAGTTTTTCATTTAGTTTCAGACTTGTTGTTGGATTCAAATGTTGATGAGTTTCTGTGGCAGATAGGCTCCAGTCCCCCTGAAACCAGGTAAAGCAAATGGAAGGATGGAGAGTTTGTTCCATTGAATGTAAAGTTATCCTGAAGATAACAGGCAGGACTTGAACCAGATGTTGCACCACTGGCAAGTTGTGGTCTCTGTGAAACTCACCAAGCCACCTTCACACTTGAAGATGTTTCTGGAGTGTTTTTCAAATCATATTTTTAGTGTTTGGAGCTGAAACTTCACTGAGTCATAAGGTTTGATCCCAGAACCTCTGAGGTTGAAAACATTCACCAAACAGTCTGAGCTATTCTTCCAGACGCTCAGATGTGCTGTCCTACAGCTCTTCTCTCTGGAACAGCAAATGAAGAAGTAAAGGAAGTAAATCAGATCCTCTATGTGTCCAATGAGTGTGATCCTGACCGTATCCAAACCAGTCAAACTTCTGCTTAGTTCAGGTTAAGTTGAAGGTTTAGTTAGTGGTGTTATTTATTTAGTCCTCTGAAAAGCAGATAATAATCCAACTAAAGTTTGGTGGATTAAAGCCTGCTGTTTAAAGCACAGAGCAACGTCACCTCCCAAACCCAACCCTGCCACTGGCTCTAAAGGAGAGGAGCCTGTTAGCGGAGGGCCCTGCTCAGAGTCCTGCTTTAGTGAACTACAGCAACCAAGTAAACCTGCCAGACTTCTGTTGGGATCAGACTGATCTATGAGGGCTTAAAGATTCAATAAAGAGAAACATGCAGCTGAACCTGAATAAAACTTGAACAGAGAACTTACAGGAGAGGTTTTTAATGCTTTTATGCATCAATCTGTACTTCATTGGCTCCCTCCATGGGATTCAAATTTGGAACATTTTTCTAATAAAAGAAAAAAATGTCAAGGCTCAGAAAGCACCTTTATTATTGTTTTACTCTGTAATATGTAGGATCCATAAACTCATTTATCACCAGCTCTATCAGCATGGAGAGAATCCCCTTTTCTCCCAAAAGATCCCAGGTGCTGCTCCTGAGGTGTTTCTGTAAGTTTATCACACCAGCTGGTGAAATGATATGAGTCCCTCTACAGTTGTTGGAGATATCAGCTGAGATTCAAACTCAAAGACACATTTTGTTTCTGAAACTGTGAGAGACTGTTCAGGTGGGACTGAAAGCAGATTCAGAGGGTTGTGATGTATGTTTTTCCACCCAAATGATCTGATAACTGTCAGAGATGCAGCAGTGCTATGAAATCCACTTTAGAAGCTGCAGTTATTGGACACAATGAAAGCTGAGCATCTCTGTGGCTCAGAGGAAAACTGAGCAGCAAATGTTGTCAGTCTAAAGCTGAAATACTAAAGAATACTGCTCCTTATGTGGAACACACCAAACTCCAGAGAAGCTGGAAGCACCACTGCGACTGAACTTGTGACATCATCACAGTTTACGCAACTTCCTCCAACATCTATGTCTCTTGAGGCCTTTACAAAATATATTTCTGACACTGATTTTTCTGATGAAGTGCTTTGTTTTATTGCCACTTAAATGAAGCAAACAATGCCCTTGTTGTTTAAACTGCACCAACGTTGATTTATCTCTGTAATGTCTTGTGTTCTGTTCTGGGTGTTCATTCATTACAGATTGTCCAAATAGTGAAATCTAAGTGAAAAGAAGCCCTGATATAAGGCAGAACTATTCATGATAAATGCTCTTAACCTGTTGTAGTTTCAGTGAATGTGATCAACACTCTGCAACTGGTGTATTTAAGGTGATTTCTATAGTTTATATAGAAATATTCTATAGTTTATATAACTTACAAATGAGGATATAACGATGCGGCTAACAGCAAAGCGACATAGAAGGGAAAGCATCAGCCAGGCTCTGTCAGAGGTGACAGTGTAGAAACAGAGTGCAGGCATAGAGGGAAGTACAGGTTAAGTAATAGATTACATTTCTGCACCTGAACAGGGACTTGAACCCTGGACCCTCAGATTAAAAGTCTGATGCTCTACCATCTGAGCTATCCAGGCCCTATGAGAGTGTGTCTGAGTGACAGCTGACATCTGAAACACTTCCTGAGTCCAAAGCTGTGACGCTGTTTTCTGAACAAACGCCTGGTTGATGTGAACTTGTGTTGCAGCCACTGAGCATAAAGAAGAAGGCCTTCATGGAGGGAAACAGGGAGTTAAGGAGGAGTGTGAAGAAAAAAGGAAGAGAGCAAGTCGGTGGGAAACTATCTGCAGCAGAACAGTGTGAGGGATGTGTGGTCAGGAATGGAAAAGCTCACAGGCTTTGGGATAATGTGGGATCAGACAGATGGAAGAGTTCAGACAAACTCAGCATGCTGCTGCCTCCTGCTACAGACCTCACATCCTCCATGTACCAACAGCTTCCCTGTCACACCTCAGCACATCTACATGAAACTATCACATCTATAGGAAAATAAACTATCGCCTCATCTGGATACAAACAAAAGAGATGATTGTGGATTTTAGGAGGAGCAGCAGTCAGCTGAACAGCGTCTCCATCCTCGGTGAAGAGGTGGTTGAGGATTACAGATACCTGAGGGTTCACCTGGACAGCAGACTGGACTGGAAATGCAACACTGAGGCTGTCTACAAGATGGGACATTCAGTAAACTATTCCTATAACTGTATGTATGCTAACTGAGTTGGCATGGGTTGGTGCACTAAACACATGTTACAGAGTTTAATATTTCTGCATCTTTTAGTAAAAACAGGAAAGAATGAGTGTATATTTCCAGCCAAATTCCCAATAAAGCTGCTCTCATCAGCAGTTCAGAATATTTGATCATTTATATTTATAATCTAATATTTATATATGTAAATAAAATACATAATACTCACGAGAGTTCCTGATTATTATCTATTTATTGACATAACACTGAGATGCTCCATATGTTAGTGCATTGTTGCCAGTTAACTGCAGCCTTGCAGCTTTCAGCAGCAGCTGTTACCGCTGAGCAATCAGTTCCCTCTGCACTGAGGATCATATGAAAGCAGCTCCTGCAGCTTCAGGTTAGTGTCACAGGGCTCTGAACTTTGTGTTAGTGCAGTTTGGCAGGAGCAGGTCCCAGGCAAGCTTTAATTATATTGCAGCAGGATGAGGTGAGTAACTTCTAGTCTATCCCAGTGCTTCTAAGTGGTGGCACTGAACCTCTGCTGCCTTAAATGTCTGAGGCAAGCAGAACCTCATTTGGTCGCAGCATTACACTATGAATATGCAGTTAAGCTCAACAGGACTGGGCATGTTAAGGGGAGGTGGTGGTTGGACCCCACTGGTCTCTAAATGTACTCAGAACTTCATATGAGATGTCCCTGTTTCTGCAGGGTTTTGTGGATTTCTTGTGTGCTGATTGGAAGCATCACCTGCATTCCTGCACAAAGCGGTAAGCTGATCCCAATCAAAGCTCAGCAACTAAAAGCAGTTTAAATTGACTCGGGTGTAAATGGAAGGCTGATCTTTATTCTCTGTTTCCTCACCCATGTATTCAGTTTATGGACAAGCTCTATCTAAGCCAATGTATCAGAAAGCAGCTGGAACCAGTGGTTCTGCAGCACAGCAGCATGGTGCTCAGGGAGGTCAGTCTGGAGCTCCTGGCAGCAATTACCAGTTTGAAGATGGGAGCTGGAGCCTTTCATCTGACACCAGCGGCGAGGACGAGCCAGTCTTCACTCCTGTGACCGACGAGGATCAAGTCTACGCTTACAAATCTCGGTCCCGCTACAACAAGAAGCGTGTGCTGTTCAGCCAGTTCCGCTACAGCCCAACAGAATCTGAGCCAGACCACGGCAAAACATCTCAGCACAAGGTTCAAGTTCAGAGCGGCTTCTGAGGATCTTTCTGGTGAGGCTCATTTTCCTCTGCATGTGTGCTCTCTGTAGCTGCTGGTAGGTGACTGACTTTCTTTGTCTTGCAGATCTGCATATTCTAGAGGCATCGCTGCTGCTACCGCTTGAATAAATGGCTTTTAACTTGAATACCTTGTTGCTCCATCAAATGGCTCCTAGCTGTCTCTGGGTCATCCAGTTGTGGGTTGGAGGGGGTAGTTGAGGGTCTGACAGGTTGACATGACTTAATCCTATAAATAAGCTGTTGGCATTAACTTAAGGACAGTATCTGCTCAAAGGTGAGCTTGTCAAGGTCTTGACGGCATCAACTTGGAATGCATTCCCAACTAAAAATGGCTGAAAAGCCAACTGCAGCTCTCTGACAGCAGTGGGTAAAGGTGTGGCCTTGAGCTCTATCAGAAGATTCCACTGCTGCATATTGTGCTGAGGGGGAAACCTTTCCACTCTGTAGCAATCCTCACCCTACAGCTCTGGGTAGGGGCAGACCCATCAGATGCTGGGGCCATGTGAAACCTGCACAGTAGTTTCTGCAAGTCCATGACCGAGGATGGCTTCATAACTATCTTCTGTGGCTGCAAAGGTCTTGTCCTTTGAATACTTGTAATGAAGCTTGTGCTACACAAATCAAGATGTGGCAGCTACTCTTAGTGAAGTGGCTTGGGAACAAAATTTATAGGCTCAATGTTGTCACTTACTCACTACCTGGAAGTAAGTTGGATCAGGTGGTGGGCCAAACATCGAGTGGAGGACCCTGTTCATTACATCTTAAACACAAAGCTGAGTTTTTTTTTTTTTTTTTTTTTTTTTTTTCAAAATCTATACATTACCATTGAGGTTGGTCATGGAAACTGAAAGGAGCCTCTCAACCTCAATAGCAGAGGTGTGGCCAGAAGGTCATCATTGCTTATCAGGACAGTAGCATAGGACCTGCTTGTGAATATTTGCATGTAGGGAAACATTAAACCTGAAGAAAAAGGCCTTTTGTGTTGGGTTGTTCAGGAGGTTGACCTGAAGCAGGTACCAGGTGGCCAAAAGGGCTGCATCATCAGTAGCTGCTCAAGCTAAAATTCAGGGATGGGAAGTATTTGTCATCTGTTCCCATTTCTTTGGTTGCATCTATAAAATAACAGTTTGACATGCATGAAATGGCATTTCTGCAGAAAACAGGTGATTCCCTGAGATGCATCTGGACCTTAAGCTGTTCAATGAAGCCTCATCAGAAATGGTCTCCATGGAAGGGTGGCTGTCAAGAAGCCGTTCTTAAGGAGGGAAACGGGGAGAAAAGGCTGAGCTGTGCCAAAGGACACAAGAAGTGGACTGAAAATCAGTGGCAACAGGTCTGATGGAGGGATGAATCCTCCCCAGAGCCCGGGGAGGGTTAGGATAAATGTATTAAATAAATTAAATCAAACAAGTCTCATGGATTCTGTTCATTACATCAGATTTTACAGATCAAACATCTATTTTGTTCTACATTTGGACGCAAGAAGGCGAGCCAGGTGTTGGAATATATTCAGTTAAGTCGTGAGCTGTACAACCACACAGTGGACTGTGCACAAAAGCATTCACTATCCTGTCTGGAACATGAACAAACATGTCTGATTAATACTGGGCATAATGCAACATCAAATGTTCCATCTATATGTGAGAATCAGATGTCTTACCTGGTCGTCCCTACAGCAAGGACACTGCCTGTGGGGACTACTTGCACATAGTCGACATATACTGACACATAATTAAAAGAAAAACTTCTGTGGACTTGTTTCCACACTTTAAGTCACTCACATTGTTAACCTGCAGGTTGCAGTTTAAATATGAACATGATAAAGTCTGGTCTTTGTTGGATTTTATGAAAGTAATTATGAGGACAGATGATGTGAACTACTGTAACAAATGTTAGTTTTCAGAATTAAAACAACCTGGGGATATAAATATTCTCATTTTCATAAATAAATATGAAGTTCAGGTGTGACAGTCAACATTTTACAGTAAAAAAAGACTCTCAGAAACTTAGACCCATATTAAAAAAGATCATTATTCAAATAGACACATTTTCCCTTTTAAATGAGTTAAAAATGTAACTTTAACTTCAGTGTATTTTCAGTACAGTTCCACCTCACTGATGGCTGGTAAAGCCTCCACAGTACAAAGAACAGAAAACAGTCGCCTACAGACTATAAAGTGCTCAAATGTCACATTTCCCATGTTGGAAGTTTGCTGTGTAACAGGGAGTCTGTGGGAGTCTTTGGTTGTTCTCACAAGGCAACAAGTTTTCAGGAGGAATGATGGAAATCCACAGAAATCATCAAGACAAATTTGAGAAACACTTCCAGATATGAACAAAATGATGGCACAAGGTGCTTTAAACATTTAACCTCCGTTATGTCCTGTTTAATCAAGTTCATCTGAAATAAATCTAAGATCTCCTCCATATCACTTAATAAAAGAGCAGCTCTGCATCATGTTGTCTCACGTTTCTACATCTCAGCTCAGATATTAATCTGAGCTTTAAACATCTCAGAGTGCGCAGAAGGCAGTTAGCGTGACTTTAGGAAGAATACACCCTCTGCTATGTTCCAAACACATCCATGCTTCTAGATCCTCTGGATGAGAGAGCTGCAGAGCTCCTTATTCCTGCCAAGGAGTCAACATTATTTTAGAGTCATCCCATGTTCATTCCTCACATGTTGCAACAAATCTTTTTAAATGTCAGAAGTGTTCATTTTCAGAGCTGAATTGAATGCATCACGATCTGACTGGGTCCCAGGTGAGGTTTATGAGTGTAATTAGAGCAGGTAGAGCACCAATATTAAGTCAGCTGCAGCCTCAGATGAGTTACAGCACAAATCTTCTCTCAACAGCAGTCACTAGATTGCTGTTTTTGACCAGTTTTATCTGAATTGTGTTGCTTCTGTTTTGTCTTGTTCAACATGATGTTTAAGGTTTTCTTCAGGTGAGTCTTCATGTTTAATGGTTTAGGTTTTTGTTCTCCTATATACTAAAGTTTCTTTCTTTTCTTTTGAAATCCAAACAGGATTTCCTGGCTTTGTGTCCTGCTCTTCAGCATTGGAACATGTTATCCCCCCCAGAAAAGCAAGTATATCAACATTTAGGTGCAGTTTATATAAAGGCAGCCAACATGGGAAGTTGTTTAGTCTGGACATGCTCAACCCATGATGTTGGTAGGAATGAGAGGGAAGAGGGTCTGCAACTATATTAATCATGCAGCACCAAATCTTACAATATATCAGACTTCAGGTTTAATGACCCACTTGAACTGCAAATACTCCGTTAGCTTTGTTTTTTGTAACTAAACATATTGCCAGTGATACAGAGGCTACTGACAGCATGACTAACCATGCTGTCATACTTTGCTTCAACTAATTTCTGGGCTCAGGTCAAAACAGCGGCTCCTCTGGCTCTGGTAGTAGCACCTCTGGGTCTGGCTACGGCAGCGGCTCCTCTGGGTCTGGCTACGGCAGCGGCTCCTCTGGCTCTGGTAGTAGCTCCTCTGGCTCTGGCTACGGCGGCGGCTCCTCTGGGTCTGGCTACGGCGGCGGCTCCTCTGGGTCTGGCTACGGCGGCGGCTCCTCTGGGTCTGGCTACGGCGGCGGCTCCTCTGGGTCTGGCTACGGCGGCGGCTCCTCTGGGTCTGGCTACGGCGGCGGCTCCTCTGGGTCCGGCTACGGCGGCGGCTCCTCTGGGTCCGGCTACGGCGGCGGCTCCTCTGGGTCCGGCTACGGCGGCGGCTCCTCTGGGTCCGGCTACGGCGGCGGCTCCTCTGGGTCCGGCTACGGCAGCGGCTCCTCTGGGTCCGGCTACGGCAGCGGCTCCTCTGGGTCCGGCTACGGCAGCGGCTCCTCTGGGTCCGGCTACGGCAGCGGCTCCTCTGGGTCTAATGCTGGCTTTACTGCGCAGGACGCAGACTTTTCCCATTTCCTTGCTGCCCTAATGAACTTGAAGATCGACCGTTCTTTCCCACAGTCTGCCTGGACCTCCGACCAGGTCCCTAAGGACACATCTGAGATGCGCACTGTATACCCTTCATCCCACATCGTCCAGTCCAGCAATGGCTACCAACGAGCCCGCGACTCCAGTTCGTACGCCAAATACTCCCAGGATGCTTTTGACCACGCAGATGCCAAGACTGGGTCTAAAGGGCAGAAGTTGTACTAAGGTAAAGCTGGACTAGTGTCTGAAGTATTGAGACTCCTGTATCAATACTGACCCCTTCTGTTTTCTGCAGGTGACTCTCATGGACACTTCCATGGAGATTCCAACATGTGGCTGAACTCTGGCAAAATAAACTTTACCAATAATATGTGGTTGTCTGTGTATCGAGCGCTGACATCAGTATACTTTAACTCAAGGTTTGTTTTCACTTCATAGCTTTGAGTCTTCACCACACCCACTGAGGCTGACTCTGCTTTTGAAGGGCAAACTGAATACTTCTGCTTTAAATTCCACCACTACATGTTTCCTTCTCCTCATGGGTGAATTGCATTACACAAACCCAGACCAAAATAACTTGATGAAGCTCAATACAGTGGTCCTGCTTGACCTTGCACCATGAAGGTGCCTCAGTTAAATCTGCACTCGCTGGCCTTTTCCAAGCTTTTATTGCATGGGACTCATTAGCCTATGCTACCTAGCCTTCAAACTAGGTCCTAAACATGGCATCGTCACATCTTTCCATGTTGGGATTTTCATCCTACACAAGACTTAAATCTCTCCCCTGTGCTTTTGTTTTCCTGACTCTACCACCTGAAGTGCACGCATGTGGAAGATGCATTCTCAAATGCCCTTGGGTGCAAAGCTACATGATCAATTTGGAGCTGGAAGCTGACACCCTCTCTACCTTTAAGATTATGCCTTAAACTTTCTGTTTAAATCAATGGTTAAAGGATAAGACCGGTTTTTTGACATTGGGCCCTTGATTTCACATAACATGATGTTCTACTCACCCCTGCGAGGCGTCTGGCTGCTCTCGAGATATTCGGCCATGAAACGGTTTCCTATGGGCAACGTTATACAGGCACAAACTATGCTGTTTATAATTGATTAATTACTGTACACTAGCACTGATAACGTGGGGGTGCGTCGCTTACTTAAAAAAAATCCTGGTTACTGTAATTTTGAATTTTTGTCGTAGAGTGGGTGTTACTGACGTCCTCGTCGTGCTACTACCACAGACAGCCCACAGACCTGCTGCCTATTTATTCATTCGGCTAAAATTCAAAATTAGTAACCCGGATTTTTTTAAGTAAGCGACGCACCTCCAAGTGTACAGTAATTAATAAATTATAAACAGCGTAGTTTGTGCCTGTATAACGTTGCCCATAGGAAACCGTTTCATGGCCGAATATCTCAAGAGAGCAGCCAGACGCCTCTCGAATATCTTCGGAACAGCTCCAAATTACCAACAACAAGCAGGGGTGAGTAGAACATCATGTTATAATGTGAAATCAAGGGCCCAATGTCAAAAAACCGGTCTTATCCTTTAATGGGATTCCAATATATCAGCACTTTTCTGACACTGGGGAATCTCTGGTTGTGCTTTAAACTGCTTCCAAGTCCTATCTGAAGGACAGGAAATATTTTGTTGAAATTGGTAACTGTGTCTCAGACCAAATGGCTATGACCTGTGGGGTTCCCCAGGGGTCAATCCTGGGACCCGTATTGTTCAATCTGTACATGCTTCCATTAGGCCAGCTAATACGCAGCTATAATGTGTCCTACCACAACTATGCAGATGACACTAAGATCTACGTGTCACTGACGGCAGGAGAACACGGGCCTGTAGATACATTGTGTCGCTGCATCGAACAGATCAGTGTGTGGATGCAAAACAATTTCCTCCAGCTAAACTCAGACAAAACTGAAATCATTGTCTGTGGCCCACAGAAACAAAGAGAAAGTGTTATCAGTCACCTTGAGACTCTCTCTAAAACCTAATAATCAGGTTAGAAATCTCGGGGTAATATTGGACTCAGACCTGAACTTTAACAGCCACATTAAATCAGTAACATCAGCAGCTTTTTACCATCTAAAAAACATTGCCAGAATCAAAGGAATAGTGTCTAAACCAGACTTAGAAAGACTGATCCATGCGTTTGTCTCCAGCAGGTTAGACTGCTGTAACGGCCTGCTCACTGGGCTCTCTAAACGGGCTATAAGACAGCTGCAGTACATCCAGAACGCTGGTGCTCGAGTCCTGACTAGAACCAGGAAATACGACCATATTAGTCCAGTGCTCAGGTCTCTGCACTGGCTTCCTGTCGCTCAGAGAATAGACTTTAAAACAGCTCTGCTTGTGTACAAGTCTCTTCATGGTCAAGCGCCAAAGTACATCTCTGACATGTTAGAGCCATATGAACCAACTCGGGCTCTGAGAACTTCAGGGAAGGGTCTCCTGCTGGTGCCCAGAGTCAGGACTAAACAAGGTGAGGCTGCGTTTCAGTTTGATGCTCCTAAAATCTGGAACAGTCTTCCAGAAGATGTGAGACAGGCCTCAACTCTGACAATGTTTAAATCCAGGCTGAAAACAGTTCTGTTTAGCTGTGCATATGACACCTGAAAGTGTTTTATCTGCACTCTGCACTTTTAAATTAATTAATTAATGATTATTTTTAATGGTTTTTTTTATTTTTTATTTCTTTTTAATGATTTTATTGCCTTTTTGTGATTTTATGTAGCTGTAAAGCACTTTGAATTACCTTGTGTACGAATTGTGCTCTATAAATAAAATTGCCTTGCCTTCTCCTTTAATCAGTCTAACATAGAAAGCTGGGAGAAGATAGAATTACATGCAGTTCAGATCAGTAAAATGTATCAAATCTGATAACCGGGACATCTTATGTGCAGCTGTTTACTTTTCTGTGCGCATCTACATATACCTTTATAGTGTAAAGTGCTGTGGGATTAATTGCATTTTACACATTACAAGAACTTAGTTTTGGTCCCTTCATTGTGTTAGTTAGCACATGGCTTGATGGCATTTCCCGTTGGTCGTATTTTCTCATGGCACGTTGAGTTGGTTTTGGTCAAAGCGTTGCACATGTGTTGAGGGACACAACTTTCTGTGAAGGAAATATGTTGATAGAACAAATTACAACACAATTATGTATCAAAAGCAAAATAAAATGTGTCAAAAACTGACTGTTGCTTCAGAGATCGGGCGTGTTCAGGGCTGTGTGGCCGTATGCGAGAGAAGTGATCACAAACAAGCTTTTTATAGATAGAGTACAATAATAGATGTTTCTCTGACTTCTAAAATAGAACTATACTGTTTAGAACAGATGCAGTTTATGAGGATGTCATTAAATTGAGCTTCCCTCGTTTCGCTGTGTGACAATGAACACAAAACTACACACAGGGAACAGTCACTAAGTTATCTGAGAGTCCCATTTTCAGCTGCAGAGAACAATCACATCAGGGAAGTCAATGTGCAGGCTCAACAGCAGCCTCTCAAGCCAGCTCTCTGGTAAAATAGAGGAATCTCTTCGCTCTACAGCCTGCAGGGGGCGCTGACCTACAATTAAATCACTTCACGGGAAGATTTTTGGAACAAATTCTTTAGAAACTGAAGGTGACAAATCTACGATGATCATTGCAATCACACAGTCTTAAAGTGGAGCTTCTTCTTATGTTTCTATGCAGCTTAGCACTCACATCATGATGACTGACGTGTGGAGAAATCCTGTTCTTCAGCACATTTTATTTCACATCCTATAACGTTTAAAGTTCACATTGTTCAGCCTTGATGCTGCTTCCCATCATCAAAACCTGGGCATCTGGTGTGCAATTTAATGCAGTAAACACACTTCCAGATATACCCAAAACACTCGTGATATAAAGATATAAACTTCAGACACCCAAATCATGCTCTAAAAGCACAGGTGGGAAAAACAAAAAAGTTATTTTAACATAATATCCCCTTTAAGACTTTCTCTGAGCATCTCAGGGATTTGCAGGGCTTGTGACTTTAGAGCATTTTTCAAGCAAAATGTAACGTTTGATATAGCAATTAAACAAACATGGAATGAAACAAAATACAAGGATTGTAATATGACCACACTAATAAAAGCATTTGCAGAAAACAGTAAAATATTAACTCAGCTATAAAAACAAACCGTGTACAAGACATGAAAAGAGCACATTAAAACAAGGCCAACAGGCCAATTGAGGAATCTATGGAGGCTTAAAATACAAAAGATTGTTTTTATATTTTCATAGACAAGCCAGTCTTCAAATCAAATTTATTTTTCTTAAATGCATTAGCAACACATCCTCTCGCTTAGAGTTGCTCCAACATCATTCCTGGACCATTTATGAGCAAAAACTGCTGGATAGAAATTTGAAAGCTAGATGAGGAGCTGGGTACTGGGAGAGCACCATTAGTTCTACCAATACTTTGCTCAGTGAGTTAGAGCAGAATAGCAAATGAAAGATTTCACGTTTACTCAGTAAACCATGTACACTTCCAACTGTACAAGGACTGGATAAAGCTTACCCAGGATACCAACTAGGAAATTTGACTTCCCATTTAGAAGTTGTAAATTCAGAGGATGCAACATCAATAGGCATGTTCTGGCACAACTGCAGAACCTGCCATTACAGAGTGGAAAGGAAACAAGTTGCCTATTAAAGCACAATAGTAGAGTGGTATAGGATAGGGTTGTCAAAGAATATTCTAAATTTGAATAGAATGACGGCGTCAGGGACAGGTCACAGGAGTCGCACTGTCTGGCACAGCGTCACTGCTGAAAGTTGACTTGTGAAGATGGCAGAAAGTTCAGGGCCTAACTTGACTGCAGGCGCAGAGAAAGTGATTTTAATCCCCAAAAATATGAAAAGTCCTTTCTGGAAATACTTCAGATTTTGGTCGTTTGACAAATTTTGGAGCCTCAAGTTAAAGTTGTATGGAAGCTACGGTTAGCTTATCAGTCGACCACCAGCAACACGAGGTTAATTCTTGAAAATGTTCACGGCATAATATTAAACTCAAATACATTGTCAAATGTGTTTAAACTTAGTCTACCTATACAAGTAGTCATGTCTCGTTGTAGTTCGCCTTGCCATTGACACAATGCTGTCGTCGCCTGGCTGATTGAAAGCCCCCAGATGTGTATGTGCGTCAGACATGAGGCGCAAATACAGATTTTTAGTTTTCCATTTAAACATTTTTTTAGAGGGAATATTTGAACATAATGAGCCATTTTTACAGTCATAGTATATGGATACTAGGAGACAAATGGAAATTATGATCATCTACTGGCAAGCCATTACTTTAGCATTCCATCTGCAGGGTTTGGGGGGGAAAAAAAAAAAAAAAAAAAAACCCAGACAAGGTCATATGACAACACTGCCAAAGACATAGCACTGGCTGTGGCTTAACTGCAGAAGAATATTTAAGGAGTAACCAGCCAAGTATTTCAAGCTCAACGTTGGTTTGGCAAGCCTTCAGGTTGGCTACCGTGCAATCTATAGAAGGGATTGTGTCTGGCTGCCATGTACAGGTGTAGAGAAATGGCTGTAAAGGATGCTGTAGCTGATCGCTATAGTCAATTGAGCAAAGGGTGCAACTATTGTGGGAGAAGGATGTCATGACATGCTCATGACTTCTGGCCTAGTTACATCCTGGGCCTTGTTGACTGGTTCAGAATATTGTTGATAGTTAGAATGAGCGTGTTTATGATAAACTGCGAAAGCTAGGCGCCTCCAGAGAGGGCCACGTACACTTGTTATGATAAAACGGTATAAAAGGGTGTCCCAAAATGAGCTCGTCGGACATTTTGTACATTCTGTGTGCACATTTGCTGTGACGGTTTGTTCAATAAACTCCCCAATGGACGGCTGACCAACGCGGGATTCGACTCTAATTTCTCCACAACATAATGGTGACCCCGAATTCGTGAGAGTTTGCATCTGGATCCCGGCGGAGCGTGTCCTCTGTGCCCCGACAGCCGACATCAGCTGTAACAAGCCGGCAGGTGGGATTTTGTTCCTACCATTACGCAGTTGATCTCGGTTAGTGGAGCACAGCTGACGGCTTCTTCCGGCTTCCCCAAATTTAAAAGAACACAGGAGAGAGACGGATCCTGCACACGGTAAGCTCTTCCATTGTTTACTTCTGCGCAGGGGGGCTGCTGAAATTGTTTGGGAAACTGTGGGCCAAGAGGTGCCGTATGTGTGAATTTGGATAAAAATTGGGTGAACAGCAGCTTATGTGAGTTGTAAAGCAGACAGCTGTGAGCAGTTGGTCGGGCTATTGTGTTGTTGTATTTTTGTGGTAATTAAGAAGGGCTAGTCGCTGCGCTCCGGCCAATTGTGAATCGGATGAATTCAAACTGGATTAATTAATAGCTGTAAAGTGGCGGGCAGGTTGTTGAGCAATCGCCAATAGTACCTCTTGCATCCTATCAGCCATCCTTCAATGCATTGGGGGGAGGAATACTGACGGGAGTACGGGGTACACTAGACTCATTAAATATACGTGAAAATTATTTTCACTAGTCAAGGAGTAAAACGAATACTGATAATTGATTGACGGGCGAACATTAAAGTTCAACGATTGAATCAATCAGGCTTTCGGAAAAAACTCTGAAATGAAAAAAATCCAGTTCTATGAGGAGCACATTTTAAGTATATATGTTTATATCATTTTATATATCTGCCTAGAACTCTTTGGAGTTATCTGAGACCTCAGTATAAAGACATTTTGAGAAGAAAATTCAAATTCGGTTATGTATTGACCACAGGAGATTTTTATTAAGAGGTCACAGCGAAGCTGATAAATACACGTCAGCATTTGTTGCATTGGTCAAGAAACCATATCACAAGGCTTGTAGGGAAAACACATTTTGTATTCCATATATTGCCGACACCAACATCTCCTGAAAAATTAAAAGTCTAAATGAAAGAAATTGATAATTTAAAAATGTGAAGATTTGAACGGTGACTGACACAAAACTGTGATCGACCGATTTGGGGATCGACTGACTTGGTATGAGTGTGTGGGACCGGTCTCTGTCTGTGTCTGTCAAATGGGTGTGAAATCTGATGTTTTATGTGAATCTAAAAAAAAAAAAAAGAAAAAGGAAAATTATTTTGTGTGATAAATCGAGGTTCTAACCTAACTCATCTCATCCCTTGACTTTTGAGTATTCGTAGTATTTTAATTTACACTCAGATTTGCTTCATTATTATAGCTGGCTTTATGGTCATAATTTGCTTCATTGGTATAATCTGCTTAATTGTTATAGTTGCCGCATTAATAACTTGTGGAAATAAGGTGTTGTTGCAGTAATGTGCTGTTATTTTTAAACGCTGTGTGTTTATTTCTTTAAGATTCTATATTTTCGTTGAGTGCATCTTGTCATTATTGAATACTGCTGTGATTGGTGTTAAGTTTCTAAAGTTCTATTCTCAACAGGCAAGTGAAGGTGTTTTGGCTTTCAGGGGGACAGAGGGTGCTGCGCGGGCACGAGGCCGGTGTGAAGGCGCGGGCTTTGTCCTTGAGAGTTTTCTTCTGCTGCAAATGTTCGTGTGTGATCACATTTTCTTTCCTTGTGTCTTCCAGGGGAAATTTATGGTTGAACTGTAATAATTATTAGTTTTCTTTAGGTAATGTGCTAATTGCAGAGTTGTTATCAGTCGAGTAATGAGGGTTTCGCAATTCCTAAGGGAGAGTTTCTGTCCGTAGGCCATTGAGGCATCACGTCGTTCGACGTGAATGTGACATTCCTGATAAAGAAAGTTTTTCGCTTATGCATTGTTTCTGTATCTTTTGATTTGTATTTTCTCTGTTCACAGCGTGTTAAATTGTATTTCTTTCTCTTCCCTAACAAATTCCATTTTGAGGTGAAGAATAGTGCAACTGTTATTTCTGTGTTGTTTGGTTTTTATTTTTTCTCTGTCCAGCTGGAAAGGTTGTATTTCCTCCTTTTTCTCAACTTGTAACAAAAAGTGTGACAAACGCCATTTTGAGTTGGGGTGTGGTTCAATTGTTATGTCTGGTTCAATTGTTATGCTTGGGAGGAGTTAATAACAGTCTAGGAAGTAGATGTAATGGTGTGTTCATATTTGATTTGTTAGAAATTCACGTGGTTCATTGGAGGCAGGCTTAGAGGTGTGTTCATATTTTATTGGTTAGAAGTTACGTGTCTCAGACGTGTTTCATTGGAGATAGATTTAGAGGTGTGTTCAGATTTCATTGGTCAAAAAAAAAAAAAAAAAAAATATTTTTATTTCATTGGTCAGAATTGACGTAGCGGTGACGTACATTGGATCATCTGGATTGGTGGAGGACATTGTGTGTGGATTGGATCGGAAGCATCCGGATGTGAGCAAAAGTTGGGGCAACGCCTTTAGCCTGAGTCACTTCAAACAGAGTAAGCATTAACTGAGCTTTCGATTAGCAATAAATTAACATTGGGTAGCATTAGTAATACAGCAAGTATTGATTAGCAATCAATAGTATTGATTAGCAATAACTAGCATTGAGTAGCAATCACTAGCGTTGAATAGCATAATTAGCATTGAATAGCATAATTAGCATTGAATAGCATAATTAGCATTAAATTAGCATTGGGCAACAAGGAAGCTAGTATTGATTAGCATAAGTAGCATTGATTAGCAATAGTTAGCATTAGTAGCATTTGTTAGCATTTCGTTAGCCATAATTAGCATTGATCAGAAAGACAATTAACATTGATCAACAATAGCAATAAGGCAAATATTGGTTTAAATCTTAATTGGCAATAAGCTAGCATTCATTAACAACAGCTGGGAAACCAACAGCAGTTGGCATTGGATAGCAAACAATAGCATTAACAATAAGTTAATAAGAACCTAACTCCTAATTAGGAATCAAAATAGCAACGAGCTATATTAGCTTAACAGTAGCATTGATAATATCCAATCCAATAATTAGCTGCATCTAAGCTAAATTTAGCCGAGCATAAATTAGCATTGAATGAGCATTAGAGTTAAATAATTAGTTAATTTAAATTGACGTTCAAAAAAAAAAAAAAAAAAAAAAAAAGAAAAGGGGGGGAATAAGAATAATAAATAAGGAAAATTTAGAAAATAAATAAGTAAAGAAAAAGTCAAAAGTCAATAGAAGGGAACTAACTAGGTGGAACAATGGATGTAACACCAACAATAATCATCAGCGCCAAACACCCTGAACATTCCAAAGATATTAAAAAGATATCTCTAAAATGGGAAGAACGAACAAAATATAACGTCTCACCCTGGCCAAAAGGTGGCACTTTCAATGTAACTACCTGTAAGATTATGGAACAAAGGATTAAAGCTTACAAACCAAAGGACAAAAGCAAAAAGAGACAGGAAAAAAGAGAGCTTGAATTAAAAGTTTTACATTTCTTTGAAAATGCAGAGCTATATCCAACACTGCCAGGAGCAGTAAACATACAAGGAGATTCTGAAATAAAAAATCATAAAATATCTCATGAACGTCCAGAGCTACAAATAGCTGCATCAAGCAGTCATGGAGCTCCTGAGCCAGACGCCGTCTGTAATTCAGATCAGGCAAGGGGACAGCTCCCACAATACCAAAAATCACCAGAACTGGCACCTCCAGTTCAAAAGGCATCTTCTGAAGAACATAAGAGTCCAACAGCGTCAGCACCGAGTTTGATAGAAATGACGCAGGGACAGTATGTGCCGTGGCAGATGCTCGACCTTGCGGGGCTGGTTGCTCGATTGCCGGACATTCACACAGGTGCAAGCAAATGGATAAGAGCTTTTGAACAAGAGACTGTGAATAAACTGTTGTCTGTTGGACACATTAAGGCAGTGTGGGCACTGTGTTTTGGAACTTCTACCATGGAGGGCATTTTGAGACACAGTGAGAATGGCTGGATGTTAAGCCACCGAGCTGATGGAACTGATTTTAATGCATATCGAGCTGCACTCTGGAGAGCGTTACGAGCTGAGTTTCCTGTGGGAGTGGACCTTGAAGCATTAAAGGGGGAGCCACTGTCAGGAACAGAGAGTCCAGCTGTGTACATTGCACAACAATTGAAGAAATGGAGACAAGAGTCTGAGGGAGAAATCGAGAAGAGCCCAGCTTGGGTGACATTGTTCAGAGTTTCCATCAAAGAGGCTCTGCCTGCCCCAGTTCAGGGGAGGCTGGAGGATGTGGTGGGGTTGAATTCAATGTCACATGGACAATTCCGAGACTACGTGGTGCATGCAGTAAACAAATACAGAAAAGAACTGAAACGGAAGGAGCAGGAGAAGGATATGCAAAGGGAACTTGCACGGTTGCAGTTAGAAGAACTGCAAGCGAAGCAAGAAGTACGAAATGAGGCCATGACAGCGGGGGCCGCTGAACAGCCATCACAGGGGCAAGTCCATCGTCGACCCTGTCAAAGGTCAAGAAGAGGTGCACCTGGAGGACGAAGGTCCTCGGGAGCATGTTGGGCCTGTGGCGAGAGGGGACACTTTGCTGACAGCTGTCCGAGAGCACCGAGAAACCCGAGTGTTTGGCAGGACCGTGGCCAGTCCCTGCGGGGCGGAGCAAGTGGCCCGGCAGGTCCAAGGCGTTCCTCTGGCAGAGGAATCCCAGTATTGGTTTACATTGACATATAGAGGTAAGAAGTACACTTACACCAGACGTACTCAAAAGGGTTTAAAAACCGCCCTCAGGTGTGTCAGTAGTACAGAACAAAACAAAGTTTTTAATGACTGGATGTGTGGAGGTCATGTTTTGTTAAATGTGTTACCCAACAGGTGGATAGGCCTGGGTGCACTGGTGAGGAAGAACACATCGGTTGTGTTAGTGTATGACAAGGTAAACGAGATGCGAGGTTTGGATGTGGAAAAAGGGAGAGTTAAAAGGTCTAGTGGTGACTACATCAGGGATAAGCACGTTTACTTGGATGCAATAGGGCAGCCGAAAGGGATTCCTTTTGAGTTCAAAGCACGCAGTGAGGTTGCAGCTGGATTTGAGTCTATTTTGCCGTGAATCATATTTAACAAAATGGTGAGTGGACTAATTACATATAATACAACCAACAGGGAATTCTTAGCTACACGAGTGAAGGGTTTGCAGGCTTTGGAGAACAACTACATGAGACGAGTATGATGGCTTGGTGGAACAGACAAGTTTTAGAACGGTTACAACAGCCGTGAAGAAGTTCAGAGGACGGAGAGAGGAGCTGACGTGTGATGCTGGGGGAGGTGAACGGTGGTGGACTGGTCTGTTTGGGATTTTGGGAGAAGGGGGAGCGATGACAGTTAAGGCGGGAAGAGCAATATTGTTGATAGTGATAATGGTCTCCCTATTGGTGTGTTGCATTATACCCATTCTGAGAAGGTGTTTGCTGCAAGTGATGTTCAAACGAACAGTGGAGGGAATCTGGAGGCAGATGACCATGCGAGACCAGGTCTAAGGACCAACGCATGGGAGAGTGGGTCAACGAATGAAGGTTATCAACGGACGGTTCACAAGTTTCTTTCCTTGTGAACCTTCTTTAACACCTTCATAGCAATTCCTCTCAAGATGCAGAGCTTTGAGAAGCCATGTTTGAAACCAAAAGCAGAACGTCCGAGTCAAATATGACAGGTGATGCCTGCCATTTGCCTTGAACCCAGATGGTGTACACAGGCCATTGTTTCCCTTTGTCAATCATTCTGAAGCGAGATCATTTGACAAGATTTTATTCAAAGACTAAAAAGAATCTTATGCCGTTGGATTCAGCTTCCCAATCTGAAACAGATTAGTTAGAGCATTGAGATAAAGACATTTGCAGGTACCGCTCTCAACATACCCTCTGCACATCATGTTCAGCTCTAGCGGGCACTTGGGAAGAACTTTTTCTGCTGCCCAGAACCATGGCTGTCAGTAATATGCTCCTTCAAGTAGTGGACATCCTGAAAGTAGTCTTTGCCCTTCTCATGCTGCTGGCTGAAGGTGCTGTAGGTTCCAGAGGGGTACAAGCCATACAAAAGCCTGTAGTCAAAGTTAGGAGATCCACCCACACCAAAGCGTGGCACCAGTACGGTTGCGGATCCCGGTCCAGACCCTTGGCGGTCATCCGGGTAGCCGAATTCCTCCGTCTGCTGCTGGTAATTCCCGAGTTCAGCTTCCTTGGTGACACTGGAGGTCTCCCCTGACTGGAGGACAGGGCCAGGTGGTGACAGAGGGGCTGCAGGGAGAACGTCAGTGAGGCTGAGGGCTTGGGCTGACGCATCCTCAAAGACTGAGGGAGCAATAGCCCACTGGGTTTCTGTGTGGAGACATTTCACAATTAGTCCTTTTCACAGCAGAAGTTCTGATAGCACAGAATCTTAACATATTCTTAACTAAGCAAGATTTGCTAGTGACAACATGAAAACACACAGACACCTTTGGGCTTCCAAACATGTTTTGGGCCATCTACACTCCAAGCAGAAGATTTACCTTGTGGTCCAGATTGGGCAGCTCCAGGTTGCAGAGCGCCAGCGTCAGATCCTACATCAACAGGTACATAAGTGACAGTAGAGTATCCTGTTGCAGGCAGGCCAGAGCTAAAGCTGCTCAATGCTGGACCCGTCTGAACAGCCTGTGGGACACCAGAAGCTTGCACAGCCATTTGCACGGGCACAACGGAGCCAGAGCTGCTGAATCTTGGGTCTCCCTGAAGAGCACCTTGGACAAGGCCAGGAGCTTGGGCAACCAGTTGCGTTGGCACAAATGAGCCATAGCCACTGAATCTTGGGTCTGCCTGAAGAACAGGTTGACTTAGACCAGAGGCTTGCACAGGTGTCGCCATATAAACGTCACTGGAAGCAGTGTAGGGCACGGTCACCGGGCGGCCAGCGGCTGCTCCCTGGTAAGAGCCAAAATGACCTGCAGCTCTTGTGCCGCTGCTGCTCTGGCCTGCTGATTTTGAACCTGGGTGCATGAGAACAAGTTTAGCAGAAGCTAATTCAAGCAAGCATGTAATGTTTTACCACAACAGATGATAGCACACCTTTAGTGGGAAAACCCCATGTAGCAGCAGTCAACAAGGCAAAGAGGGAAACCCTGAAATTATGTACAGCAAAGAGTAAGAATGCAATATTAACTAATGTTTCCAATCAATCAAACAAAAACTGTGAAAGACAGCTTGTGCTTATACCTCAGGAAGAACCCAGCAGCTGTCATGGTGAAAACAAGCTATGAGAGGAAACAGCAAGGGTGAAGGTTTATAAATAATGCCACAGACCAGCCCAGACCAATCAAAGCTTAACGTGCTAACAACAGACAGCTGCTTGTGAGGGACTATCAGGACAGGTGGACGCTGGAGGCTCATCTGGTTGCTCTGGTATCAGCCTCATTGTCTCCTCTCGCCTCCACCCTCCTGTCTGTGCTAAAGGCACTTAGTCACTGCCGAATATTTTACTGTCGTAAAATAGCTCTACCCAAATTGTCGTAATTCTCAGATTTTCTATTTCAGTTAAACGTAGAAGCTGGAAATAACATCTTAGATGTTGAGTTATCACACCGACCCACTGACACATTTAACAAGTTAACTGAGGCCTGTAGAGTCTGAGATGTAGCTCTTATTGGTCCTTTAAAGGAGACATGTTTTGCCCTTTTTGGTACAATTTCCCGAGGTCTTACTGAAATGTATGAGACAGGTCAGGAGCTCCTGGTCTTATTGGCCAAGTTTTTCCCCCAAAAGTGTATTTTATTTCCTTAACATGATGCTTTTCTAACTTTAACCCAGTACTTTTAATGTTTTACATCTTTCGACCAAGTAGTTTTGGAAAAAAAGGTGAAAAACGAATGAAGGAAACAACGGTCTCACAGCAGTTCAAAGACTGGTGTCAAACACAAGTCCCGTGTTTAGGAGATGGCTGACTGTCCTCTGCATCCTTTTTAATCTCCTGACTTGGTCAGTGTTACTTGTTGATAATCCAGCGGTGCAGGATGATGTTTCCTGTTAGTTTTGGCAGAACTGGTGCTCAGCTGCTGGCACAGAGGAATAACTGGCCCAGCAAAGAGCCTCCAACAAATAACCAACCGGATGATCCAGAACTTCCTGCAGCTAAACAAAGAGAAAACAGAGGTCATTGTCAGCTGTTAAAAATCTGAGCCCAGCTTCAGGCTGGGATGTTAAAAAGCACAAACCAAGCAGGAATCTGGGTGTTATTATGGACTCAGAGCTGAACTTCAGCAGCCAGATCAGCTCAGTTAGGAAGTCAGCCGACTATCACCTGGAGAATATTTCCAGGATTAAAGGACTTCCTTCCCTGGTTACCTGTCAGATTTTATTACTCATTTTAAAAGCTTTGAATAGTTGGACGGTTGCCTCTGTCTATGATCTGTGAACTCCTTACTCCCCTGATTGCTGCTCACACGGCCCACTGTTTAATATAACTGACCTGTTCATTAGATGGAAATGAATCCCTGCATACTCCTAAAAATCACTTTATTTTGAGGCTTTTTCTTCAAATTAAAACCCCACTTTCATAATTACTCGGGACTCTTTGTAAAATGCAAATAAAACCAGAAAGATATGATCTTAGAACTATTAAAAAGTTCTATCTAATTAGAGATAGTGCGAGTTCGGTGCCATCTGTTGGTGTCCTTAGCGTGGAAATAGTTTTTGAATTGCTCTGTATGAATGAATTGGATTCATTCTGAATTGGATGAATTGGATTATAATTACAATGAATTAAACTCCAATTGGCCTGAATTGGACTTTATTACTGAAGTGCCCTGAGATGACATTTGTTGTAATTGTAATAGTTTATTTTGGCAACATTTTAAACAAACTGACATTATTCTGTCTTGGAAAACACTGCTGGTGGAGAACATGATACTGGCTGCTGAAAAACTGGCAGAAGTGGAGCTTCCAACGTGACAGTGACAGGAAGTAATCAGCTGAAGTCGTCCAGAGATTAACAGAGAACACAAATCAACATTCTGGAATCCGGACTTCACTTCCATCCAGAATCTGTGGTTGGAACCACAGACCAGAAGAGACAGAACAGAAGCCTTCACAAAGCTGTGATGTCATCACTGTAGTGACATCACAATCGATGTCATCTCTGATCTTGTTTGACATCACAAAGTTTATACAGGCCAGACATTTTCACTGCTTTTTCACAGCTGGTCAGGAGTTTATCTGAAGAAACACGTCCAGTTTTTGAAGCAGATTTGAAAGTCACAGCAAACGGTTTTCACATCGCCTAAAAAACAATAATTAGTATCTTAAATAATCATTTTAACAAGCACTTAGAAACAACGCTTACTTACTATCTTAAAAGTCATTTTGATTTTAAGGACTTACAAACAACAAGCAAAATGAGTCAAACCAAGAAACCATCTCCTCCACTTCAGTGGTGTGACATGGCAGATGACGATTTGCCCGAGGGTTTCTACACGTGTCCCATTACTTTTGGCAGTAAGGAAAGTTATGAGGAACCCAGCAACTGTTGGAAAAAGAACAACCCCAGGTCTCTGCTGCAGCTGGGACTCCTCACTCAGAGGATGTCCAGCTCCTGCAGGATCATCTCCAGGCCTCCGTAGTTCCTCCAGTCAAGTGGAAGTTTCCAGTTTCACAAAGCGAGGGGATTCCCTCTAACGCCTCTGCTGCCGACCGAGATTATGGATCAGAGAAATGCAATGCCGGTTTGGCAATGGTATTATCCGGGACCCATCCCGGCCCAAACCATCGACCTAGGCTGCTGATGAACAATTGCTTAACGCTTTATCACGCTTTATCTCCTCATCAACTGTAGCCTGCATTCCCACAGGCGCGCACATGTGGTTACTAACGCAATATTAAATAGGGGCGATCACATTTGTTGTTTGATATTTGCTATTAAATGCATCTCAAACATGCAATTAAAATAAATATAATTATTTAGAAGGGCTGTATGCAAATATTGTACATGGTTCGCGTGCGCAGGGACAGGGGCAGTATGGCAGGGCAGGGCTAAGCGTGAGCACGTTGGGGTGTTTAGTTGCCTTTTTGAATTACTGGAGAGTCTGCATACGCGTTCTATCCGCGGGAATCAGCATCATGTTTCATGTTCAAGCCTTCCCCTCCTATTTATTATAATGTGAGCTGAGCCCGCTCACGCCCGTGCAGGGAATAGACTGTTCTATTTTCAAGTTGCAATGAGCACTTATCCGGACACCGCGCGGGCACGACGCTTTGATGTGAAAGGAAGAATCTGTTTTCTTGTTGATTTCTATCCATTTCGGACTGAACACAAATGTTTTTTGTTTGTTTTATCTTTTTTTCATGGACTCAAATTCCTCCTCCATATCAGAGTGGCCTGAATTTGAATTAAATTCCCGGACTGAGAAAATGGCCCACCCCGGCCCTGGAGAAATGACAGAACTCTTACCGACAGAAGAATGACGAGATCAGCTATTTATAGCATGGGATGGATATTCTCAGGACAAAGCTGCTGAAGAAACATTTCTTTCTGACAGGAGAAAAAGACGGCTGCTCCATGACTGAGGGCAAAACTAAAGAAGGTGCAAAACTGTTTGACGTGTGAGCGTCATCTCCGTCAAAAGTGTGAGCAGGAGCTCAAGCAGTGCAACCGAGTCCCTGCAGGATTGTGTGAAACTCTGAAAGCAGCAGCAGCAGAAAGTGAATATCAGTCAGTTCTGAAAGAGGCAGAGAGCTGGAAAGAGCAACTGAAAGAAAAGAGCCACGTTGGTGGAGCGGAACTCTCTCTTAGATTAGCCAGAACTATCGAGAAAAGCCAGGCTTTCTGTGAATCCAGCTTCGTGGAGCACCCCTCAGGACTTCCAAAACTTCCAGACTTCTGAACTGGGTTTCAGTTCCTGCTCTTTATTCTTTCATCAGTTTTATCAACCATGTGGCGCTGTGGCTTAGTTGGTCAAAGTGCCTGTCTAGTAAACAGGAGATCCTGGGTTCAAATCCCAGCAGTGCCTTAAGGTGTTATTATGTACATCAACATGGGGCCATAACTGTTTGCAGGAGTGCTGGGCTTCCAAAACAGTCTGTACTTGGAGGCACTTCATCTCATGGCTTTAATCAGTGCTTCTCAAAGTGTGGGGCCCAGCTGTTCACCTGGGGCCCGTTGCACAAAAGTAGGATAAGGGATTAAGCCGGGATATGTTGGCTATCCTGGATCAATTTATCCGTGATCCGGTTGCAAAAAAGTAGGATAAGGGAAGTGGGATATGTTCAGACCTAAGTTACCATGGAGATTTATTCTGTAAAGCTAGCCTGCTCCAGACCAGGCTAAGTTCCAGGATCTATTGAGGCTACGGCTGCACGAAAACAAAACAAGGTTTTTTTTGAAAACGGGTACGAAAATTCTTGCGACCACACGGAAACGCGCTGCTGTCCAGACGAAAACGATGAAACGATGCAGTACACACGCCACTGCGTCACGCCACACTGTGAGACAATAGAGAAGTGTTAAAATTGGCTCACAGCGTCAACGTGTGACTGACGCAAAAACGTTTTAGCTGTAACAATGGAAACGAAACAAGGCCGTTTTCAAACTTTCCCACTCTGGAACCCGTTTTCAAAAACTATCGTTTTGGGGTAGTGGGAACGCCGGCTCCGTGTGGCCGCGACAGCGAAACGATAAGAAAAAGTATCGTTTACAGTGAAAAACGTTTTCGTGTAGCCGCAGCCTTAATCTCATTCCTTATCTCAGTCAGCGGTCGCCACAAATGGAAACCAATATTTATTCCACTGCCTAGAACATATTGTTAAAACATTTAACTATACCCACTATCATTATTGAAACATTTGTGATCATTAACTACAATCATTTTAGATGACTGATGATTTTAGATGAACCACCAGATAATTTAGTTTCCCACAGACTACACATAAAGTACATCACCATATAAATATAAATACACATTAGAGAGTACCATGATGTTCCTTTATTGAACAAGGATGAATCAAAGCAAGTAAACCATCAGCTCCTTTCAAAACTGAAGTCACACAGTGCTCTACAAGACAAAAAGCACAGAATCAAAGCATGCAGTTTGAGACAAACTGTTTGTAAAAATGGTAATACAAATAAAATTGCCTTGCCTATACAGCACAAAAATCTTCTGCCATTGCAGGCACAACTTAAATAAACATGCAATATTAATTAAAATAATTTAACACATAATGGTCTCTGACCAGCTGACCACAGTCGTCATCCGGGAAGATGGCAGGAATGTCCCGGTCTATGAGAGCTGGCACTCTGGGGGCCCTCTCCTTTCTCAGGCAGGTCACATTGTGGAGGACAGCACAGGCCACAATGATATCACATGCCCTGTCTGGGCTGACTCTCAGGTGGGTCAGACACTGAAAGCGTGCCTTCAGTAGGCCAAATGTCATTTCGATCCGGGCCCTTGTTCTGGCATGGGCATGGTTGTATGCCAGTTGTGTCTCCAGAGGGTCTGCAAATGGAGTGAGCAGAAAAGGCTGGCAGGCATACCCTCTGTCACCCAGCAATACACCCAGGAATTCACCTGTGAATACAAAATGTTACCATCACAACCTCATAAGTAGTGACCAGGGGCGTATCTAGCCATTTTGGTGCCCTAGGCAAAATATAGACATGGGGCCCTCATTTTTTAAATACACACATAAAACAAATTACCATCCCAATACCGCTGAATCCGTCGGTCGGGTCGCGGGGGGGCTGGAGCCTATCCCAGCAGTCAATGGGCGAGAGGCGGGGTACACCCTGGACAGGCCACCAGTCCAACGCAGGGCCACATAGAGACAAATGAGACAAACAACCATGCACGCTCACACTCACTCCTAAGGACAATTTAGAGATGCCAATCAACCGAACATGCATGATTTTTGGACAGTGGGAGGAAGCCGGAGTACCCGGAGAGAACCCACGCATACACGGGGAGAACACGCAAACTCCACACAGAAAGGCCCCAGCTGGGTGTTGAACCTGGAACCTTCTTGCTGTGAGGCGACGGTGCTAACCACCACACCACCGTGCAGCCCCGATCCCAATACCCTTACTTTAAATTGAGATTAAAGAATCGCAATAAACCAATACTGCACTGCCACTAACAATGGTATCAACTCTCCACAGTAAAATCAGTTTCAGATTTCTCCAGCATTTGCCAAAATTAGATGTTTATTATTCAGATCAAACGAGAGAGAGAGCACGAGAGAGAGAGAGATTAGAATTTCCATGACACAAGTAAGTTACATGTGAAAATCAAATAATGTTTTCACTGCCAGAGATACAAAATGATCTTATGCTTAACAAAACTAAAATACAAAATGGACATGAGTAAAACCACCATTTACATTTACCAATGAAAGGACCAACGAAAAGATTTTGTGTGTGGACAGGAATAACAGTGGTTCAGTGTTTGCTTTGAAAGCAAAATCAAGCCATAGGAATGATTTAGAAATTTGAGGACTTCCCAGGACTTTACAAAATTCCAGCATTATCCTAGAAGTAAAGCCCTCCCTCAAAGGCCTGCCTGCCAAAGTATTTTGTGAGTGCATGTGTACAGAATAACAACAATATATCAACACAGTAAATTGGGGATTTTTTAAAAGGCTTAGACAGGCTGGATATAGATAGTTAGAGCAAGCAACCTCTCCCCACACCCCTCTCTCTCTCTCTCTCTCTCTCGTGCCGGCGCAGTCCAAACGCGCATGGTGCACGAGTTATTGTATTGCCTGCACGCTCTCACTCGCATTGCACAAAAAAAAAAAAAAAAAAAAAAAACACTCCCTCGCACTGGGATGGCAGACCCCTTTTCAGGGGTGGCGGCTGCCACCCCGTGCCGCCCTGGTAGTTTCGCGCGTCTGAGAGTTTCTCACAGTCTGTTACTACGGTAACTGACCAAGAGGTTAAGTTACCGTAACAGGCTAGAGTTAGCCCTCTTTCTCGGGGTTGAGTTACCTCCCTTTGTGAAACGGAAAACTCAGAGTTTCCCTCATTTCAGGGTTAACCAACTCAGAGTTTTCACTAAACCTGCTTCGTGAAACGGACCTCTGGTCAATCATGGTGCATTATAAATAAATATAGCTTTATAAAGAAATATCCAAGTCAAGTATGTTTTGTCTCTTTCTCTCTTTCTCCCTATCTTCTTTTTCTCTGTCTGTATCCCTGTTACTCTTCATCTGTGTCCCTGGTTTGCCTTCAAGCTCCTCTGCTTCACACCTGTTTCACTCATCTCTTCTTCATGTGCTTTTCCTGCCCTTTATCAGGTCTCATTCTCTCATTTTTTCAGCAGTGCATCTGCAATTCTTTTGTTCTCTGTCCGTTTCTTTCTTTTAGCATTACTTTTTCTTGATCGCCATATCTTAGGTCTAACAAACAAACAAAAAAGCTTTTACTTGTTAGCCATAACTTAGGTCTGTCTCAGGAGTTGAAGTCCTTCATGAAAATGATGATTTGTAACCATTGAATGTCAAAGATGAACATACATGCATGTCGTTGTCGTGGCCGAGAGGTTAAGGCGATGGATTAGAAATCCATTGGGGTCTCCCCGCGTAGGTTGAAATCCTGCCGACAACGATAACTTTACTGACTCAGGGTTATTGAAAATTAACCTGGAAAGAAGCACAAGTTCCTTGGACCATTTGATTAAACAAAACAAAGGCCAGATCACATGTTGATCACATGAACTCCTGCACAGATTGATCACTGAAGACACAGTTCCTTCTTCTGACCCATTTTGAAAGATTGACCATTTCTAACAAACAAAAAATAAGCTTTTTCTTGATCGCCATATCTTAGGTCTGTCTCAGGAGTTGAATTCCTTCATGAAAATGATGATTTGTAACCGTTGAATGTCAAAGGTGAACACGAGTGTATGTCGTTTTCGTGGCCGAGAGGTTAAGGCGATGGATTAGAAATCCATTGGGGTCTCCCTGCGCAGGTTCAAATCCTGCCGACAACGATAACATTATTGACTCAGGGTTGCGAAAAGTTAACCTGGAAAGAAGCACAAGTTCCATAGACCATTTGATGAAACAAAAGAGAGGGCAGACGTGTCTTTGATCACATGAACTTCTGCACAGATTGATCTCTGAAGACACAGCTCCTTCCTCTGACCCATTTTGAAAGATTGACCATTTCTAACAAACAAAAAAAAAGCTTTTTCTTGTTAGCCATAACTTAGGTCTGTCTCAGGAGTTGAAGTCCTTCATGAAAATGATGATTTGTAACCATTGAATGTCAAAGGTGAACATACATGCATGTCGTTGTCGTGGCCGAGAGGTTAAGGCGATGGATTAGAAATCCATTGGGGTCTCCCAGCGTAGGTTCAAATCCTGCCGACAGCGATAACATTATTGACTCAGGGTTGCGAAAAGTTAACCTGGAAAGAAGCACAAGTTCTTTGACCATTTGATGAAACAAAACAGAGGGCAGATTCAATTCAATTCATTTTTATTTATATAGTGCCAAATACAACAAATGTCATCTCAAGGCACTTAGATAGTAAGTCCAATTCAAGCCAATTGGAATTCAATTAATTCATAATAATCATAATTCATAAAATAATCCAATTCGTTCATGTAGAGCCAATTCAAAAACAATTTCCTAGCTAAGAAAACCAACAGATTGCACTGAAAACTTTTTGTTTTTCGGTCCAATCTCCCGGCCTGAGCGGCGTGCCTGAGGCGACTGTGGAGAGAAACGACTCCCTTTTAACGGGAAGAAACCTCTGGCAGAACCAGACTCAGGAAGGGTGGCCATCCGCCTCGACCAGCTGGGGTTTGAGAAGACAGAAAGGGGGGGGGGGGCGCGGCGGCACTGTAACACCATTCAAAGGATATCTGTTGGAACAGGGAAACACGAGTTAATGACCACAATAATGTCACATATACATAAAGAGAGTAAAGTGAGGAAAGGTGTGACATATGAGGCCCCCCAGCAGTCTAGGCCTATAGCAGCTTAACTATGGGATGTTTCAGGATCACCTGAGCCATCCCTATTCAAGGTAAACACAAGAAACTTTTGCTAACGAAAATAAATAAATAAATAAAGGACCAGACTCAGTGAGTCTTTGATCACATGAACTTCTGCACAGATTGATCTCTGAAGACACAGGTCCTTCTTCTGACCCATTTTGAAAGATTGACCATTTCTAACAAACAAAAAATAAGCTTTTTCTTGATCGCCATAACTTAGGTCTGTCTCAGGAGTTGAATTCCTTCATGAAAATGATGATTTGTAACCGTTGAATGTCAAAGGTGAACATGAGTGTATGTTGTTGTCGTGGCCGAGAGGTTAAGGTAATGGATTAGAAATCCATTGGGGTCTCCCCGCGTAGATTCAAATCCTGCCGACAGCGATAATATTATTGACTCAGGGTTGCGAAAAGTTAACCTGGAAAGAAGCACATGTTCCTTAGACTATTTGATGAAACAAAACAGAGGGTAGACGTGTCTTTGATCACATGAACTCTTGCACAGATTGATCTCTGAAGACACAGCTCCTTCCTCTGACCCATTCTGAAAGATTGACCATTTCTAACAAACAAACAAAAAAGCTTTTTCTTTATCACCATAACTTAGGTCTGTCTCAAGAGTTGAAGTCCTTCATGAAAATGATGATTTGTAACCATTGAATGTCAAAGGTGAACACGAGTGTATGTCGTTGTCGTGGCCGAGAGGTTAAGGCGATGGATTAGAAATCCATTGGGGTCTCCCCGCGTAGGTTCGAGTCCTACCGACAACGATAACATTATTGACTCAGGGTTGCTTAAAGTTAACCTGGAAAGAAGCAATAGTTCCTTGGACCATTTGATTAAACAAAACAAAGGCCAGATCACATGTTGATCACATGAACTTCTACACAGATTGATCTCTGAAGACACAGTTCCTTCTTCTGACCCATTTTGAAAGATTTACCATTTCTAACAAACAAAAAATAAGCTTTTTCTTTATCGCCATAACTTAGGTCTGTCTCAAGAGTTGAATTCCTTCATGAAAATGATGATTTGTAACCGTTGAATGTCAAAGGTGAACATGAGTGTATGTCGTTGTCGTGGCCGAGAGGTTAAGGCGATGGATTTGAAATCCATTGGGGTCTCCCCGCGTAGGTTGAAATCCTGCCGACAACGATAACTTTACTGACTCAGGGTTGCGAAAAGTTAACCTGGAAAGAAGCACAAGTTTCTTAGACTATTTGATGAAACAAAACAGAGGGCAGACGTGTCTTTGATCACATGAACTTCTGCACAGATTGATCTCTGAAGACACAGCTCCTTCCTCTGACCCATTTTGAAAGATTGACCATTTCTAACAAACAAACAAAAAAGCTTTTTCTTGATCGCCATTGAAATCCTCCATGAAAATGATAATTTGTAACCGTTGAATGTCAAAGATGAACATACATGTATGTCGTTGTCGTGGCCGAGAGGTTAAGGCGATGGATTAGAAATCCATTGGGGTCTCCCCGCGTAGGTTGAAATCCTGCCGACAACGATAACTTTACTGAATCAGGGTTATTGAAAATTAACCTGGAAAGAAGCACAAGTTCCTTGGACCATTTGATTAAAAAAACAAAGGCCAGATCACATGTTGATCACAAGAACTCCTGCACAGATTGATCTCTGAAGACACAGTTCCTTCTTCTGACCCATTTTGAAAGATTGACCATTTCTAACAAACAAAAAATAAGCTTTTTCTTGATCGCCATAACTTAGGTCTGTCTCAGGAGTTGAATTCCTTCATGAAAATGATGATTTGTAACCGTTGAATGTCAAAGGTGAACATGAGTGCGTGTCGTTGTCGTGGCTGAGAGGTTAAGGCGATGGATTAGAAATCCATTGGGGTCTCCCCGCGTAGGTTCGAGTCCTACCGACAACGATAACATTATTGACTCAGGGTTGCTTAAAGTTAACCTGGAAAGAAGCAATAGTTCCTTGGACCATTTGATTAAACAAAACAAAGGCCAGATCACATGTTGATCACATGAACTTCTACACAGATTGATCTCTGAAGACACAGTTCCTTCTTCTGACCCATTTTGAAAGATTTACCATTTCTAACAAACAAAAAATAAGCTTTTTCTTTATCGCCATAACTTAGGTCTGTCTCAAGAGTTGAATTCCTTCATGAAAATGATGATTTGTAACCGTTGAATGTCAAAGGTGAACATGAGTGTATGTCGTTGTCGTGGCCGAGAGGTTAAGGCGATGGATTTGAAATCCATTGGGGTCTCCCCGCGTAGGTTGAAATCCTGCCGACAACGATAACTTTACTGACTCAGGGTTGCGAAAAGTTAACCTGGAAAGAAGCACAAGTTTCTTAGACTATTTGATGAAACAAAACAGAGGGCAGACGTGTCTTTGATCACATGAACTTCTGCACAGATTGATCTCTGAAGACACAGCTCCTTCCTCTGACCCATTTTGAAAGATTGACCATTTCTAACAAACAAACAAAAAAGCTTTTTCTTGATCGCCATTGAAATCCTCCATGAAAATGATAATTTGTAACCGTTGAATGTCAAAGATGAACATACATGTATGTCGTTGTCGTGGCCGAGAGGTTAAGGCGATGGATTAGAAATCCATTGGGGTCTCCCCGCGTAGGTTGAAATCCTGCCGACAACGATAACTTTACTGAATCAGGGTTATTGAAAATTAACCTGGAAAGAAGCACAAGTTCCTTGGACCATTTGATTAAAAAAACAAAGGCCAGATCACATGTTGATCACAAGAACTCCTGCACAGATTGATCTCTGAAGACACAGTTCCTTCTTCTGACCCATTTTGAAAGATTGACCATTTCTAACAAACAAAAAATAAGCTTTTTCTTGATCGCCATAACTTAGGTCTGTCTCAGGAGTTGAATTCCTTCATGAAAATGATGATTTGTAACCGTTGAATGTCAAAGGTGAACATGAGTGCGTGTCGTTGTCGTGGCTGAGAGGTTAAGGCGATGGATTAGAAATCCATTGGGGTCTCCCCGCGTAGGTTCGAGTCCTGCCGACAACGCTAACTTTACTGACTCAGGGTTGCTTAAAGTTAACCTTGAAAGAAGCACAAGTTCCTTGGACCATTTGATTAAACAAAACAAAGGCCAGATCACATGTTGATCACATGAACTTCTGCACAGATTGATCTCTGAAGACACAGTTCCTTCTTCTGACCCATTTTGAAAGATTGACCATTTCTAACAAACAAACAAAAAAGCTTTTTCTTGATCGCCATAACTTAAGTCTGTCTCAGGAGTTGAAGTCCTTCATGAAAATGATAATTTGTAACCATTGAATGTCAAAGGTGAACAGGAGTGTATGTCGTTGTCGTGGCCGAGAGGTTAAGGCGATGGATTTGAAATCCATTGGGGTCTCCCCGCGTAGGTTCAAATCCTGCCGACAACGAAAACATTATTGACTCAGGGTTGCGAAAAGTTAACCTGGAAAGAAGCACAAGTTCTTTGACCATTTGATGAAACGAAACAGAGGGCAGACGTGTCGTTGATTACATGAACTCTTGCACAGATTGATCTCTGAAGACACAACTCCTTCCTCTGACCCATTTTGAAATATTGACCATTTCTAACAAACAAACAAAAAAGCTTTTTCTTGATCGCCATAACTTAGGTCTGTCTCAGGAGTTGAATTCCTTCATGAAAATAATGATTTGTAACCGATGAATGTCAAAGGTGAACACTAGTGTATGTCGTTGTCGTGGCCGAGAGGGTAAGGCGATGGATTTGAAATCCATTGGGGTCTCCCTGCGTAGGTTCAAATCCTGCCGAGAATGATAGCTTTACTAACTCAGGGTTGCGAAAAGTTAACCTGGAAAGAAGCACAAGTTCCTTGGACCATTTGATTAAACAAAACATAGGCCAGATAACATGTTAATCACATGAACTTCTGCACAGATTGATCTCTGAAAACACAGCTTCTTCCTCTGACCCATTTTGAAAGATTGACCATTTCTAACAAACAAACAAAAAAGCTTTTTCTTTATCGCCATATCTTAGGTCTGTCTCAGGAGTTGAAGTCCTTCATGAAAATGATGATTTGTAACCGTTGAATGTCAAAGATGAACGTGTATGTATATCGTTGTCGTGGCCGAGAGGTTAAGGCGATGGATTAGAAATCCATTGGGGTTTCCCCGCGTAGGTTAGAGTCCTGCCGACAACGATAACATTATTGACTCAGGGTTGCGAAAAGTTAACCTGGAAAGAAGCAATAGTTCTTTGACCATTTGATGAAACAAAACAGAGGGCAGATGTGTCTTTGATCACATGAACTTCTGCACAGATTGATTTCTGAAGACACAGCTCCTTCCTCTGACCCATTTTGAAAGATTGACCATTTCTAACAAACAAACAAAAAAGCTTTTTCTTGATCGCCATAACTTAGGTCTTTCTCAGGAGTTGAAGTCCTTCATGAAAATGATGATTTGTAACCGTTGCATGTCAAAGATGAACATACATGTATATCGTTGTTGTGGCCGAGAGGTTAAGGCGATGGATTAGAAATCCATTGGGGTCTACCCGCGTAGGTTCAAATCCTGCCGACAACAAAAACATTATTGACTCAGGGTTGCGAAAAGTTAACCTGGAAAGAAACACAAGTTCTTTGACCATTTGATGAAACAAAACAGAGGGCAGACGTGTCGTTGATCACATGAACTCTTGCACAGATTGATCTCTGAAGACACAACTCCTTCCTCTGACCCATTTTGAAAGATTGACCATTTCTAACAAACAAACAAAAAAGCTTTTTCTTTATCGCCATAACTTAGGTCTGTCTCAGGAGTTGAAGTCCTTCATGAAAATGATGAGTTGTTACCGTTGAATGTCAAAGGTGAACACGAGTGTATGTCGTTGTCGTGGCCGAGAGGTTAAGGTGATGGATTAGAAATCCATTGGGGTCTCCCTGCGTAGGTTCAAATCCTGCCGACAACGATAACACTATTGACTCAGGGTTGCGAAAAGTTAACCTGGAAAGAAGCAATAGTTCTTTGACCATTTGATGAAACAAAACAGATGGCAGATGTGTCTTTGATCACATGAACTTCTGCACAGATTGATCTCTGAAGACACAACTCCTTCCTCTGACCCGTTTTGAAAGATTGACCATTTCTAACAAACAAACAAAAAAGCTTTTTCTTGATCGCCATAACTTATGTCTGTCTCAGGAGTTGAATTCCTTCATGAAAATGATGATTTGTAACCCTTGAATATCAAAGATGAACATACATGTATATCGTTGTCGTGGCCGAGAGGTTAAGGCGATGGATTAGAAATCCATTGGGGTCTCGCCGCGTAGGTTCGAGTCCTGCCGACAACGATAACATTATTGACTCAGGGTTGCGAAAAGTTAACCTGGAAAGAAGCACAAGTTCTTTGACCATTTGATGAAACGAAACAGAGGGCAGACGTGTCGTTGATCACATGAACTCTTGCACAGATTGATCTCTGAAGACACAGCTCCTTACTCTGACCCATTTTGAAAGATTGACCATTTCTAACAAACAAACAAAAAAGCTTTTTCTTGATCGCCATTGAAATCCTCCATGAAAATGATAATTTGTAACCGTTGAATGTCAAAGATGAACATACATGTATGTCGTTGTCGTGGCCGAGAGGTTAAGGCTATGGATTAGAAATCCATTGGGGTCTCCCCGCGTAGGTTGAAATCCTGCCGACAACGATAACTTTACTGACTCAGGGTTATTGAAAATTAACCTGGAAAGAAGCACAAATTCCTTGGACCATTTGATTAAACAAAACAAAGGCCAGATCACATGTTGATCACATGAACTCCTGCAGAGATTGATCTCTGAAGACACAGCTCCTTCTTCTGACCCATTTTGAAAGATTGACCATTTCTAACAAACAAACAAAAAAGCTTTTTCTTTATCGCCATAACCTAGGTCTGTCTCAGGAGTTGAAGTCCTTCATGAAAATGATGATTTGTAACCGTTGAATGTCAAAGGTGAACAGGAGTGTATGTCGTTGTCGTGGCCGAGAGGTTAAGGCGATGGATTAGAAATCCATTGGGGTCTCCCAGCGTAGGTTCGAGTCCTGCCGACAACGATAATATTATTGACTCAGGGTTGCGAAAAGTTAACCTGGAAAGAAGCACAAGTTCTTTCAGCATTTGATGAAACGAAACAAATGCCAGATCACATGTTGATCACATGAACTTCTGCACAGATTAATCTCTGAAGACACAGTTCCTTCTTCTGACCCATTTTGAAAGATTGACCATTTCTAACAAACAAAAAATAAGCTTTTTCTTGATCTCCATATCTTAGGTCTGTCTCAGGAGTTGAATTCCTTCATGAAAATAATGATTTGTAACCGATGAATGTCAAAGGTGAACACTAGTGTATGTCGTTGTCGTGGCCGAGAGGTTAAGGCGATGGATTTGAAATCCATTGGTGTCTCCCCGCGTAGGTTCAAATCCTGCCGAGAATGATAGCTTTACTAACTCAGGGATGCGAAAAGTTAACCTGGAAAGAAGCACAAGTTCCTTGGACCATTTGATTAAACAAAACAAAGGCCAGATAACATGTTAATCACATGAACTTCTGCACAGATTGATCTCTGAAGACACAGCTTCTTCCTCTGACCCATTTTGAAAGATTGACCATTTCTAACAAACAAACAAAAAAGCTTTTTCTTTATCGCCATAACTTAGGTCTGTCTCAGGAGTTGAAGTCCTTCATGAAAATGATGATTTGTAACCTTTGAATGTCAAAGATGAACATGCATGTATATCGTTGTCGTGGCCGAAAGGTTAAGGCGATGGATTAGAAATCCATTGGGGTCTCCCCGCGTAGGTTCGAGTCCTGCCGACAACGATAACATTATTGACTCAGGGTTGCTTAAAGTTAACCTGGAAAGAAGCAATAGTTCTTTGACCATTTGATGAAACAAAACAGAGGGCAGACGTGTCTTTGATCACATGAACTCTTGCACATATTGATCTCTGATGACACAGCTCCTTCCTCTGACCCATTTTGAAAGATTGACCATTTCTAACAAACAAACAAAAAAGCTTTTTCTTGATCGCCATTGAAATCCTCCATGAAAATGATAATTTGTAACCGTTGAATGTCAAAGATGAACATACATGTATGTCGTTGTCGTGGCCGAGAGGTTAAGGCGATGGATTAGAAATCCATTGGGGTCTCCCCGCGTAGGTTGAAATCCTGCCGACAACGATAACTTTACTGACTCAGGGTTATTGAAAATTAACCTGGAAAGAAGCACAAATTCCTTGGACCATTTGATTAAACAAAACAAAGGCCAGATCACATGTTGATCACATGAACTCCTGCACAGATTGATCTCTGAAGGCACAGTTCCTTCTTCTGACCCATTTTGAAAGATTGACCATTTCTAACAAACAAAAAATAAGCTTTTTCTTGATCGCCATATCTTAGGTCTGTCTCAGGAGTTGAATTCCTTCATGAAAATGATGATTTGTAACCGTTTAATGTCAAAGGTGAACACTAGTGTATGTCGTTGTCGTGGCCGAGAGGTTAAGGCGATGGATTAGAAATCCATTGGGGTCTCCCCGCGTAGGTTCAAATCCTGCCGACAACGATAACTTTACTGACTCAGGGTTGCGAAAAGTTAACCTGGAAAGAAGCACAAGTTCTTTGACCATTTGATGAAACAAAACAGAGGGCAGATGTGTCTTTGATCACATGAACTTCTGCACAGATTGATCTCTGAAGACACAATTCCTTCCTCTGACCCATTTTGAAAGATTGACCATTTCTAACAAACAAAAAATAAGCTTTTTCTTGATCGCCATATCTTAGGTCTGTCTCAGGAGTTGAATTCCTTCATGAAAATGATGATTTGTAACCGTTGAATGTCAAAGGTGAACACTAGTGTATGTCGTTGTCGTGGCCGAGAGGTTAAGGCGATGGATTAGAAATCCATTGGGGTCTCCCCGCGTAGGTTCGAATCCTGCCGACAACGATAACATTATTGACTCAGGGTTGCGAAAAGTTAACCTGGAAAGAAGCACATGTTCCTTGGACCGTTTGATTAAACAAAACAAAGACCAGATAACATGTTGATCACATGAGCTCTTGCACAGATTGATCTCTGAAGACACAGCTCCTTCCTCTGAACCATTTTGAAAGATTGACCATTTCTAACAAACAAACAAAAAAGCTTTTTCTTGATCGTCATATCTTAGGTCTGTCTTAGGAGTTGAATTCCTTCATGAAAATGATGATTTGTAACCGTTGAATGTCAAAGGTGAACACAAGTGTATGTTGTTGTCGTGGCCGAGAGGTTAAGGCGATGGATTAGAAATCCATTGGGGTCTCCCCGCGTAGGTTCAAATCCTGCCGACAACGATAACACTATTGACTCAGGGTTGCGAAAAGTTAACTTCAGACTTTTGCTGCACAACGCCTCTTGGTGTAAAATGCAGTGAAAGTTCCAGAATACCTGGTCTGGGTTAGCCTCTCGTACCTTTTTTCTCAACTTGACAACCACTCCGGCCTTTCTTCCTACCATGGAAGGTGCACCATCCGTAGCCACACTGACAGCGCGACTCCAGTCCACCTCCAGATTTTCAAGGGCCCCGACAAGGCTAACAAACACGTCGTTAGCTGTAGTCCTGTCTGTCATGGGTACCACGGAAACAAACTCCTCTCTGACATTCAAGGCAGCATCCACTCCGCGAATAAATATCGCCAACTGAGCCGTATCAGTCACATCAGTGCTTTCGTCAAGAGCAATGGAGAACACGACGAAGGATTTAATCTTTTCTTTAAGTTGGCTATGCAAGTCGCTGGAGAGCTCTTCCACTCTCTCGGTCACTGTTTGTCGGGATAAGCTGATGTTCGCAAGAGCTTGTCGATTTTCTGGACACACTAGCTCGGCTGCCTTTATCATGCACGTCCTCACGAATTCGCCCTCAGAGAAAGGCTTGGAAGCTTTGGCTATCTCCCATGCGATGACATAGCTCGCCTTCACTGCCCATAAACATGAAATAAAATGTTAAGTTAGTATTGAGAATGAGGAGTCACGGTCGGCCATGTTGGCAGGAGACGCTGTTGGTTGCCAGGGGCAACGCCATCAGAACTTAACGGAGGCTCGCCGAGACAGAAATCCCCATTCGAAAACAGCTTCAGTTAACGTAAAAATAAGAATTTGAGAAGATATACAATTAAAACGAACCTTCATATGTCTCTCGGCATTTCGAGAAAGCCGCTTGCTGTTTTTGGAGGGATGAGGCTAGCTCGTTTAGCTTTTGTGTCCTACGTTGCCCTGTGTAGTCGTTGTACTTCTCCTGATGGGTCTCGTAATGTCGTCTGATGTTGTACTCCTTTGGCACAGCCACTTGTTGCGAACAAATTAAACACACTGGTTTGCCCCTCACTTCCCAAAAGAAATACTTTTCTTTCCATCTCTCCTGAAAGATTCTACATTCAGAGTCAACCTTCCGCTTTTTAGACAACATCCTTCCTGACTGATGTCGCGCGACTCGTCAGTTAGTACCTTGGACAGTGCACGCGCTGCCGGTCTCTGTTGCAGCGCGTGCACTGGTCTCTGTCCAAGGTACTGAGACCGGCACGAGCGAGGGACAAACTGTTGGATTACGTGGAAATTAATTAAATGAATATTATACTTAAAACCATTAACACTCTGGGGTCTAATGCCCACCGGTGGGCATTTTTGACACATCTCCAAAAACACATCTGTAACTCTGTGAGTTTTTGTCATTCAAACATATAAGTGACACCATTAAAAACCTTGAAACTTCTAGTTTTCAAATATATACATATTAAAATAAATTATATAGCTGGCCCTTTTTAAAGAAAGTGAACAGAAATCTTTGGATTTTCTGTAGTCGCAGACTGCAGCAGCTTCCTCGGCCACACCTATCGCTATTCACATGTAAAGTACCAGGTGATTGAGTGGCTATTCACAGGTGAGAACACGCCCCATTCAGCCAGCATGTGGGGGAAGGCAGCAATGTCCTGCCAGTGACAGACAATTATCACATGGAGAGTGACAGGGGGGTGGGGGGAATCAGGGGTGTTACACACCCATCTAATTAGTATTCAACTAACAGAGACACTGACTGGAGTTACAAAAACTTTTTTACAGTTTGTGTGAAAACAACAAAACATTTCTGACTGCACTTTTTACTTTTATGCAGCCAACACTTTTGTTTACAAGGTTCAACCTTCAAAAGTCTTGGCTAGATTTATTTATAGTGCGTTTTCTTGCACTGTTTGAAGACCTCTAAAACTTGTTTTTTTGTACAGTTGTGTTTCCCCTCAATTGAAATAAAACTTGTTTGTATTACATTCACTTCACTCTCATATTGTTTTTTGTTAGGTTTTTCAGAATACAACCATATGTGTCACTTTTGCATAGATGTTTACAGTTGCTTGAAATACTTGAAAATGTCAAGGTGATGACAACTGCCTCAAAGTCTCTGAAAAGGCCTTGGACACAAGGGGGTTAAGGATCAAAAAACAAAAGTAGATTTAAATTTGTTGATAATAGTATTATTTATTTAAAAAAAAAAAAAAACTTCTCAACCACTGATGTAACCGGGCCGGTTGTGATGTCCATTCGGGCCGGTTTCAGCCCGCGGGCCGTTACCATGGCATCAGTGTCATAGACCAATTCTAACTTGTTTAAAGAGGTAAAATATGTCTCCTTTAATACTCATAAAAGCTGCCATTTTCGCTCAGCAGCTAGGGATTCGCCAAAGTCCGTTTCACACCATAGCATCAGAAAATCTTTTGAAAACCTGCAAAAATTGACTTTACATGTCAAGAATAGCAGATGAGGCTCCCCTCCTATCCATAATTATGAATATGTTGATGTTGCTATCATTAACGTGCAGTCATACATCTTCACACAAGAATGAAATAAATAAAGGAGGAGCAAGTAATGTTTCCGCCCAGTTTCAAACTGAGGACCTTTTGCGTGTTAGGCGAACGTGATAACCACTACACTACGCAAACTGGCGTCATGCCTATTCACTAGTGTTCCGGAAGCCAAAGAATGAGGTAAGTTTTCCCAAATTTCGTTGCTCGCAGAAAGAGTTTGTGGAGTCGCAACAAATTGAGTCAGAAGTGGGATTGTAACACACTCCTCTGGGAGAGCATGGATAAATACAAGCATGGTAAATGAATATGCAAGAAGAAACCAAAAAAGATTCAACTAGCAACACAGAGGTGTGACGTCACATACCATAGATCCTCTCAGCTGGAATCGTGCAATCTGGTGTCATTTCACAACTGACTAGCATACTCAACACATCTTCTTTCCAGAACACAACCATGACAGCACACACCTGAAGGTTCCTCTGTGATTTGAACTGGGATCACTGGATTCAGAGTCCAGAGGGCTGACCTTTACACCATGGAACCCCTTCCACAGTCAATTTACGCTCTCATTCATGCAAATGCTTGACACTGAAAGGGTTTTAGCAACGTGTTTTTTTGTCAATTTTTCAGTGATACTCTTACAGCTTGTATTCTCAGAATTTGCACGACAGTCAAGCAACACATTCTGTATCTTCTTCAATGGTCAAAGGTTAGAATCCGCCTGTCAAGCGGAGGAACAGGGTTCGATTCCTTGATGGAAGGTTGCCATTTTCGCTCAGCAGCTAGGGGTTTGCCAAAGTCCGTTTCAAACAACAGCATCGGAAAATCTTTTTAAAACCTTAAAAAATTGACTTTACATGTCAAGAATAGCAGATGAGGCTCCCCTCCTATCCATAATTATGAATATGTTGATGTTGCTATCATTAACGTGCAGTCATACATCTTCACACAAGGGTGAAATAAATAAAGGAGGAGCAAGTAATGTTTCCGCCCAGTTTCGAACTGAGGACCTTTCGCGTGTGAGGCGAACTTGATAACCACTACACTACTGAAACTGTAACCATGTCCATTCACTAGTGTTACGGAAGCCAAAGAATGAGATAAGTTTTCCCAAATTTTGTTTCAACAAATTGAGTCAGAAGTGGGATTGTAACACACTCCTGTGGGAGAGCATGGATAAATAGAAGCATCGTAAATGAATATGCAAGAGGAAACCAAAAAAGATTCAAATAGCAACACAGAGGTGTGACGTCACATACCACAGATCCTCTCAGCTGGAATTGATCAAGCGTTCACTCTGGTGTCATTTCACAACTGACTAGCCTACTCAACTCATCTTCTTTCCAGAACACAACCATGACAGCACACACCTGAAGGTTCCACCGAGATTTGAACTCCGATCACTGGATTCAGAGTCCAGAGTGCTGACCTTTACACCATGGAACCCCTTCCACAGTCAATTTACGCTCTCAGTCATCCAAATGCTTGACAATTCGCTGGTCAATGGTTAGAATCCGCCTGTCAAGCGGAGGAACAGGGTTCGATTCCTTGATGGAAAGTTGCCATGTGATTGCTGCTGCTTGTGCTTTTTTGTTTGTGTGTTTGTTCTCTGCTTGTCTGCTTACAGGTGCTCCTGGTGCCTCTAAGGCTGGATTCCCCACAAAAGCCTTGGATTGTCTTCAGTTTTGTTTTTACAGGTGTAGCAGCTGGTTGTCTGATTTTTCATTGTTTTCTATGTTTGTCTCTTCATATTTCTGTTCCTTTTTTTCCCTTCTTCGCTCTCCCTCTCTCTCTGTCCCCCGGTCCGGTTCGGCACTATCACACTATCACATCATGTTAAGTATTGTAACAAAAATAAATAAATAAATAAGGAGCTGATGGGCATCAAGGGGAGCTTTACATTCATAAAGCTTCCCTTGGTATAGCAAATGTGTTTGGCATAAACGGTATTCAGATTACAATTCTGCTGCCATAATGCTGGACAGGACTCGGGGTTTAAAAAAAAAAAAAAGAAGTGAGTGCTCATCAAACACAGCTCCAAAGCAGTCCCCAGGTCAGAGCCAGCCTTCTTTAGCAGTTTGCTCAGTTTCTTTGAGTCGCTGGCTCTGATGCTGCTGCCACAGCAGATGCTGCTGAAGAAAGATGCACTCTGCACCACAGACTCATAAGAGATATGCAACAGGTAAACTCCCAGGTGTTCCTCAGCCACCTCTTCTCCTGGGATGGAGACGCTGTTTGGCTTATTGGTGCTCCTCCTAAAATCAGCAGCTGAGGTGATTATTCCCACACCAGGCCACACAGTGGCTGCCCACCTCCCTGCCTCTTGTCCTTCCTTCCCTGGTTACCTGTCAGATTTTATTACTCATTTTAAAAGCTTTGAATAGTTGGACGGTTGCCTCTGTCTATGATCTGTGAACTCCTTACTCCCCTGATTGCTGCTCACACGACCCACTGTTTAATATAACTGAGCTGTTCATTAGATGGAAATGAATCCCTGCATACTCCTAAAAATCACTTTATTTTGAGGCTTTTTCTTCTAATTAAAACCCCACTTTCATAATTACTCGGGACTCTTTGTAAAATGCAAACAAAACCAGAAAGATATGATCTTAGAACTATTAAAAAGTTCTATCTAATTAGAAATAGTGCAAGTTCGGTGCCATCTGTTGGTTTCCTTAGCGAGGAAATAGTTTTTGAATTGTTCTGTATGAATGAATTGGATTCATTCTGAATTCATTCTGAACAGTATTATGATTACAATGAATTAAACTCCAATTGGCCTGAATTGGACTTTATTATTGAAGTGCCCTGAGATGACATTTGTTGTAATTGTAATCGTTTATTTTGGCAACATTTTAAACAAACTGACATTATTCTGTCTTGGAAAACACTGCTGGTGGAAAACATGATACTGGCTGCTGAAAAACTGGCAGAAGTGGACCTTCCAACGTGACAGTGACAGGAAGTAATCAGCTGAAGTCGTCCAGAGATTAACAGAGAACACAAATCAACATTCTGGAATCCGGACTTCACTTCCATCCAGAATCTGTGGTTGGAACCACAGACCAGAAGAGACAGAACAGAAGCCTTCACAAAGCTGTGATGTCATCACTGTAGTGACATCACAATCGATGTCATCTCTGATCTTGTTTGACATCACAAAGTTTATACAGGCCAGACATTTTCACTGCTTTTTCACAGTTGGTCAGGAGTTTATCTGAAGAAACACGTCCAGTTTTTGAAGCATATTTGAAAGTCACAGCAAACGGTTTTCACATCGCCTAAAAAACACTTAATTATTATCTTAAATAGTCATTTTAACAAGCACTTAGAAACAACGCTTACTGTTTCCCTTCCTTAAAGCTATGGTAGGTAATCCTAAAGAGCTAGCAAGAGAGCTAGCAAGATTCGAAAGTGTCCCCTCCTCTAAGCTCCATCCCCCCCCCCCATTCCGTCAGTGCTTCATCCAAAGCCGGTAGAACCGCATGCGCACATGGAGCAGGGAGCCGGCAGAGGGGGGCGTAGGCAGAAAGCAGAGGCATCTGATTGTTTTTTTGTAGGCGACCAATCCGAGACGCTGATCGCGGATTGGTCAGCTTTTTCTCAGTCCTGCAGCTGCCACAGAGGTCTGATTATTTTTGTCCCTTTTTCTAAATACATCTTGTATAGATTTCTCTCAGGATAGACGGACCATTTCACCCAGTATTACAAAATGTGTTTCTGAACAGGATTACCAACCATGTCTTTAAGAATGGCTTCTTGACAGCCACCCTTCCATGGAGCCCATCTCTGATGAGGCTTGGGCCAACAGCCGATGGATCAGCTGAAGGTCCAGATGCATCTCTCAGCTCCTGTGTCAGGTCTTTGCTGGATTTTTTCCTCTTTCTTCAGGACATCACTTTACGCGTCCAGTACGCGTCCGCCCTGAAGGAGCACCAGGAGAACCTCGTGGAAATGAGGGACCTCATGAAATGTGACGACTGCGGGAAGGAATTCAAGAGCATGACGATGCTCAACGTGCACCAGAGGATTCACGAGCCGCTGTACTGAGTTACATTCATCAGCCGCTTCAGTCAGATTGCCAAACACCTTATTGTCCTTTATGAAACACTTAGGTTGATCTGGTGATCAAGGCTTATTCACCATTACATTATTTAGGATGTTCCATGGGCGCTTCATATTATTTTGATTTATTTGTAACATTTTATCATAATGTTGCTTCTTTGCTTGCCTCAACATGTTGGTCAGCCTGTTTTTGTGCATCTCAGCGTTTTTCAGCAACCTCTGTTCTAGTTTTGATGAAGTCTCCATAAAGTTTATTTTTCTTCTTACATGCATTTTTTAATGCCTTTGTTATCCGAGGTTTCTCAGCATAACTATGCTTATGTGAACATAAACCTGTTGGACCGTGTTTATCATAGAGAGATAAATAACAGTTGAAGAATGAATTGTCTGCAGTGTTTACTTCATCTGTATGAAACTCATTCCACTCTTGTTTTAAAGCTCATTTCTGAAGCATTAATTGCTTTAACAGTCCTTACCCTTTCATATCTACGCTTTTCTGTTTTCTTCCTCTGTAGTTGATCATTAAATGTTGCAAATACAGCTAAATGATCACTTACATCACTTATTACCAAACCACTATTTATACCAGTGTCCAAGGAATGTGTAAAAATGTTGTCAGTTAATGTTGCACTATCTGTGGCTCCTCTGCTCGGCTTTGTGATCAGTGGATACAAGCCTCTACCGTATAACGCAGCCAAGAAATCACAAGTTTGTTTAGGACTATGTACCTTTAAGAGGTCCATGTTGAAATCACCACAGATCACACGTGTTTTATTATCTGCTATAATTGTCTGTTCCAACGCTTCAGTCTTGTGCCTCTTGTTTAAAACTTAATAACAATTGCAGGCTTGGATTTGTTATCCTTTCATGCAAAAGTGCAGCAAGCTGATATCTGTTGATTTTCAAGATGAATGTTCTTACTTGCCTTGAAGTGAACCACTTGTTCATTTACATCCTCCACTCAACCTGATAGCCATTAAATACTGTGTCTTCTGAGCTGGTTTGGTGGTTCAACAACAAAACAAATGTAATGAAGTTTTAAAACTGCAGCGAAAGAGATGGAATAAATGGAGATCTGACACATTACGAACTACAGGACAGTTAGGATTATCTGTTGTTTGCATGGAGATAAAACAGATTTTAAAGGTGTTGCAGCTAACATTCAGAAACACTTGGTGTAACTCCAGAGCACCAGAGCCTCGGACCAAAAGAGAAACTAATATAAACTTATTTACTTGAAGAACTTCAGCAGCTCATAAGGCCCTTTATCTGGAGAGTGGGTGGCTCTGGTCTTATCTGGCTCTTTGCTGGAGGCCTTTTAGGCCAGAGGATGTGAGCTCTTAGGATTACCATGACCTGGATGAGTGAGAATCTTCATCAACATGCTGTGTGTGCTGATGCTAACTGTAAAGATGTGAAGCTCAGACAGGAGAGCTGCTTGTTGTATGAGGACACAGTGTGTGTCTTATATGGAGGTGGAAGCCTGGCTCAAATACAGAAATCATTTCTTTGTATGTTACTGATTTAAATGTGTCCTCTCAGTGGCTGTGAAGTACTGTCAGTAATACTGAGCGGGACTCTGCATTGATGGAGATGTGTCTCCCTCTGGTGGCGAATAGAGGAACTGCATGATGTCAGTTTGATGAAGCGTTCAACTAAAGGAGGAAGTGAAAGTCTTCCAGTGGTTCCTGCAGAATCCTGACTCACTGGATGGTTTCCTGCCATGAAAAAGCTCCGTCTGCAGAAGACGAGCAGAACGGAGCCAGCGGGCCTGATGCTGCAGATGTGCTGAACACCACAGATGCAATGGTTGGGACAAAGATGGTTGGAGAGAAGACACAGAGGAGTGAAGGCCAGCTGTAGAAAGAAAAGCACCTCCAGGTCTGCTATCTGATGCTGATATCAGTGAAAATGGGCTTCTTCTTCTCCTGTCTGATGATGTGCTCAGTAATTTCAGTGATACATCCCTCAGGTTCAGCCTTGGTTGGTCTGGTGAACACCTTTACTTTCTCTCACAGCCTGCTGTGTTTTTCACTGACTGATTCCATCTGAGTTATGACGGCAAAACAGGAAACTATGAAAAGATGAGAAAAACATCTGGATTGGACTGATGTGTGTGTGTCCCGTTACTTTAGAAAGCCTGAACTTATAAAGGTTCCTATGGTGACCATGTGTTCTGATAGTGTTGTATGAGTTTTATGAACTCTGAGGTGTCAGACAGAAGCTGTGAACATTACAAGTGTAGCTGCTGCCTCCAGAACCACTTCCGCTGCACCGGCTTCAGGAGCCAGTAGGAACTTTGTCCGTCTCTGACGTCATAAGTAATAACCAATGGGAGAGCAGCTGAGAGTTTGGAACAAGCCCCGCCCCCTCTCTGGCTGCTTCTGCCGGGGTGAAGCACAGAGATAAATCCTCGTTCCCTCTGTTAAAGACACCTTTATGCTCACTGAATACAGTCTGAGGAGAACTCTGAAATGTTTCAGCTAACAGGAAAGTTGTCCACAAGAACAAACACAAGAGGCTTCATGTTTTTAAGTGTATACAGTAGAAAGCGGCCCGGTAGCAGCCCGGGAGCTGAGCGGAAGTACTTCGACTTGCTTTCTGGCACACCTACCGCAAAAACAAATAGACCCCTCTCACGCTCCCAGGTACATTTGATTACTCTTACCTTCTCGGCTGACAGAGCTCGCACCTTCTGACTCCTCGCCGGTTCGTCAACAAACGTGAAAGGTGAAAGTGAAAGGGTGTTGTATTTACGACAGTGTAACCGTACATTACCTCCAAGCCTGTAGGGGGAGCTCCATAGTGGGCTTTTTGAGGAGTTACATTGTATTGCTTTACCGCGGACACTAAAAGATGGAGGCAGCGGTAGAACAACAGCAACAGGGTTCGGTAAAGTTTGACACATATTGACAGATTCGCACTTGCTGAATAAATACCTCCAAAATAAAGCGTCGTTCCAGATCAAATCACACCTCTCTCCATCAGAGAAACATTTGAATCCAAATAAGCTGTCCTTGGAGCAGGAAAATAACATTAGTCTCCATGTGCAGTCGGCTGCAACACCTGCTCCAGAAATATTCAATAACTCCGCTCTAATGAGTCTTAATGCCACTAAAATCACTGCAGACATCAACGGCCTCCTGTTGGTTCTACAAACACAGCTTGTGCTTAATTTGGTGCGTGTGTGAGTGTGAGTATGTTGTTCTGAACAATTTACCAACATCTGTATTACAGACTGTGGTGTCACCTCAGGAGACTCTGATATCCTGCTGCTTATACTACAACAGGTGTGTGCAGCAGGAACAGGGAAAGGATGGATGAGATCTTTATGATATGATGGAGGTTGGAGCTTCAACAAGAAGATGAGAAAAGTCTTTATATTTCCACATTTATTTTCTTCACAGAGTTTCTGCATCATGAAACTGACATCATGCAGTTCATCTTTACACCACAAGAGGGCAAAAAAGTCTCCTTCCGTCCCAGTTCCAGCAGATATTAGTTACATTAGAGCTGAACTGAACATGGATCAGTAACATTTATTCAGTCCTGATCATCAGTGTTTGTCCAGTTATGGTAACAAAGACAAACTGGACACATGTGGCACCCTTAAAGATGATTTACAGCCCTTAAATGACCTCTCCGTCTCCTCTGTAACTGATGAGTTCAACATGTTGAAGAGCTGTTTGAACCAACTCTGAACTCATTCATTCATTCATATCGTCTCACACTTTGATGGAAACGTGTCCCACAAAGAAAAGTGATCATTCATTTCTTTAGATCTAAAATAATCAGTGTTGATAATCTGAGGCTCTTTTGTACAAATCTAACATGTTTTTAATCCTATAAATGATGTGATCATGTGACCGGCACTAAATCAGCTGTCTTCAGATCAGAGGTTATCGTTTTATTTGAATAAAATACTTTATAAAGAATCATTTCAGATGTAGAATATCTAAGTTACACAAAGAGCAGAGGGACCTCGATAAAATGACAAACTGACTTTTCAACAACATTTCTTCTTCTTTTGTGGATTCTCAGAATGTGTCCAAAGTTTTGGTGGACTTTCTTTAAAAAGTGATACATCAGCTATATTCCATCAGCGATATTCCTGAGGAGCCCTCTCCACATCTGCTGAATACAGAAAGTTTGGACGTGTTTGTGGCTGCTGCTGCTGTCCCAGCCATGATGTGTCCAAACTGGGTGTTGTGTTCAGAAAGAAGCATGCACATGCACATGCACATGCACATGCTAAAACAAGGGCACGGATAGAAATGACCTTTGGCCAAATTAAATACAGGTTCATTACTTAAAGCTCTCAGGCACCATGGCTGACTTCTGACAGAGCCATCTTAAATTAATAGTATACTTCATATTTTATACATTTTGTCTTGTGGACAACTTTTCAGGCTCAAGCCTTTTCTTCGTTGAGTCCCTGCAGGTTCTAGTGCCTGAAAGGACTCAGTTTCTCCTGACACAGTGAGGGACCTGTACAGCGACACATATTTCCTTTGATCCTTATTGTTGTGACCTTTGAGTTAGAACTTCTTTTCATAATTTAGCATTGACACAGTAGCAGTTTAAGTCAGAGCAAGTGTAAGAAGGCTAAATGGACAGAGATGATTTCTAACTTTCCACACGTTTAGGTCATGGCACCCCACTGTGAATATAAATGTAAAAAACACATTTCTAACACGTTGCATGAATCGTACAATAATGACAAGTTTGAGTTCAAGTTGTGTTGAATTGTTTAATTATTATTACATGTTTCTCAAGCTGTGGAGAGAAAACAGAATTAAATACAGTTCACAACACGAAATTCTCCTTTATCTGAATTTATACTAACATCCCTCTCCAGTTTCATAATCTCTAGCTTGATCTTTTTTATTTTCAGTTTCTTGTATTCCATATCTAGTTTGCTGCTCTCTTTATTGGACAAACACATTTCTTCAAAGGCTACTTACCACTCTGAAATATATTCCTGTACTTTACCTTCACCTGCTGCCAGGTACGCTTTTGGCTGTTAAGATTGCTCCTGTTGAGATGTAAAAGTGAAAAAATAATATCTGGGTCACACACACAGGATAATATAGTCACAAAGTATGATGATGTGTGTCGATTATTGGGTTATTAATAAAGTGAGCAGGGCCAGTATATTTGTGCTGTACATCTCATACAGAGACAATTCAGCATGCTTTATGTAAACAAATTATGACACAAAGAGGAGAGTCTAAATACATGAGGACAGTAAAATAAATGTCTAACAATTGACAATGGTATGAAACTTTCATAACTTATTTAGTCTGTCTAAAGTTGTTTGCCATGCCGTTTTCTTCGCTTTATTGATCACAGCTGTATTACCATTTCTGGTGATGACACTTTTAAAATCCTCATGCAGCTCCATAAGCATTATTTGTTCAGCTGCCGAAAAAATAAAAGCTCTTGTCTTGCTCTCCTTTTCTGCCATCTCTGTTTTTCCACAATCCACTCGTCAGGGCTTCTTACGTTCCTCGTACACTCGCACTTAGCCAGGCTATGTAAGCCTCGCTTGGATTAGCCTCACTGAGATCCAGCTGAGCTGGCTTCATGGAACGACTTGAGGCTTAATTGGAAGATGGTGTTAGTTCAAGCGACGCTTTCCGGCTACAGCCTGGCTTTCTTTAGCTACTTTCTAGGAATACCCCCCTTGAGTGCCTATGAAAGGTGCCTATAAATAAAATGTATTATTATTATTATTAATTCTGATGTGCGATGAGGCAGTTCTCCTGCAACATTAAGCTCTTTTCCACCAGTACTTACAACCACCTCAATGTGGGTGGGGTCGTTATAGCAAGGAGGTCCAAAAGTCCTGTGATGTCAGTCTTATGTGACACAAACATGACACAACAATTTAGGACATCGAGGCAAAGGTTTACCTGCTGCTTGGTCTATGTCTTTGCGTCTAGCAATCCACCTCGTTGACGATCACAGAATACATCAAATCCAACTGTTGCTGTTGCCGGTTATTGTTAAGGAGTGGCTTTCATGACTCATACAGTGACATCACTCCCTGGCCAATCAGTGGCCTGCAGTCTGTAGATGTCACATTTTCGGCTCAACTCAACTTGACCCCGACCGAGTAGGTGCTAAAAATGTACCACCTGGTGCCAGGAGGTATTACCTCATGGAAAACCCTAACAGCTGAGTGGGATCCAGTCGAGTGGAGTAGGTAGAGGTTGAAAAGGGAGGAATGTGTTCTGATGTCATTCTAAATCTCTGAAAGTTGACTTAGGCTTGTTTTATCTCGTCTTTTTTATTGGAAGGCATGTTTTATAACATGTGAATAGCCCGGCTAGCTCAGTCGGTAGAGCATGAGACTCTTAATCTCAGGGTCGTGGGTTCGAGCCCCACGTTGGGCGTAGCAGTTTTAATAATCAACAGATGTTTGATCCAGCACTTAAAGTCAAAGTTCAGCTCTGTTACCACCATCACAGCGTCCTCAGTGGTGCCTCTTTGAATGATCACAAACCTCCTGAAATGCACAATATGAATCAAAAACATTCAAACTTGCGCAAGAGCATTATGTTTACCTTTCTTTGGGCTCATGTCATTTCTGTATTCCCTTTTTGCTCAAGTATGATCATTCACTTTAAAACAAAATAAGAAAAATCTGAATAACGACCCATGGCCTCTGGCCCTCTCTTGCCTTCATTACTCATCCAGTGACATCACTCCCTGGCCAATCAGTGGCCTGCAGTCTGTAGACGTCACATTTTCGGCTCAACTCGAATCCCTGCCGTGTAGGTGCTAAAAATGTACCTGCTCCCAGCTGTTACTCCCTCATGGAAAACCCTAAAACCTGAGTCGAATATAGTCAAGTGGAGTAGCGTTTTGAATTTTGGTTCACGTTTGTCGTATTTTACACAGTCAGGGAAGTAACCGTGTCAGGATGGCCGAGCGGTCTAAGGCGCCAGACTCAAGGCTTCATTCCTTCCTTAACACAGGGACTTCTGGTCTCCCAAAGGAGACATGGGTTCAAATCCCACTCCTGACATTAATTTCATGCTTAAATCTTACTTGCATATTAGAAGACCATGAAGAAAGCCATGTCAGGCCATGGTGAAAAAGGGCATTTATCTCTGAAGACGGGCCTTCAGTTCCTCCCATTAACATACACAATTCTGATGTGCAATGAGGCAGTTCTCCTGCAACATTAAGCTCTTTTCCACCAGTACTTACTCACAACCACCTCAATGTGGGTGGGGTCGTTATAGCAAGGAGGTCCAAAAGTCCTGTGATGTCAGTCTTATGTGACACAAACATGACACAACAATGTAGGACATCGAGGCAAAGGTTTACCTGCTGCTTGGTCTATGTCTTTGTGTCTAGCAATCCACCTCGTTGACGATCACAGAATACATAAAATCCAACTGTTGCTGTTGCCGGTTCTTGTTAAGGAGTGGCTTTCATTATTCATCCAGTGACATCACTCCCTGGCCAATCAGTGGCCTGCAGTCTGTAGATGTCACATTTTCGGCTTGACTCAACTCGACCCCGACCGAGTAGGTGCTAAAAATGTACCACCTGGTGCCAGGTGGTATTACCTCATGGAAAACCCTAACAGCTGAGTGGGATCCAGTCGATTGACTGAAAAGGGAGGAATGTGTTCTGATGTCATTCTAAATCTCAGAAAGTTGACTTAGGCTTGTTTTATCTCTTCTTTTTTATCGGAAGGCATGTTTTATAACATGTGAATAGCCCAGCTAGCTCAGTCGGTAGAGCATGAGACTCTTAATCTTAATCTTAAAAGCCACAGGTTCCTCTCTCAGTGACAGTCAGCCAGACTCCACCTGATCTGTACAAAGAAGAGAAGCAAACAGTCGAAATGAGCTACTTTTTTAGTACTTTACGTTCAACAGACACTGAGGGTGGGGGTATTTCTACATGCATTCACTTCTTTTACATTACATTTAGCAGACGCTTTTACAAATTAGGATAATTAGGATATGATGACAGACAGTCATCATTGAAAAAAATAAACGTGCACAATCGGCCTCCTATAATGCAATCAATGCAGTTTCCAAGTATAGAATCGAGTGTAGGAGCGAGTGAAATTAAAGAATTCCCGATTTCCATGTCTTTTTTTAAAATTTAAAGAAAAAAAAATGTAATTTTAAAACATTTTTTTATTTTTTTTTATTTTCCCGGTTTGGAATGTCTCGCGGACCGGTACTGATTTAAGAGATCAGTATTTAACAACTTTGTTGCACAAAGGCTGGGTGGCCTCTCGCGGCCCAGTTTCCCTTTTTAAATAAACATTCCAGTCATTCGTATTGAATGTTTACAACGTGGTTGAACATCAAACATTTAGATGCAAACCTTGAAGACGTAGAACGTTTCAAACTGGATGTTTCAGCTGTTGTCTCGAAGCAAGTTCATCAACAGTTTCAAGTTCTCTGCCCGACTGATGTACTTAGAAGGTTTTGGATCAACATCAAATGAATCCCTGGAGTCAAAAGAACCACCACTTTTATTATGGGTTGTCCAACAGATAATGGTGAGAATATAGAGGGGGATGGCCACTATAACGCTGTTTTCACGTAGTTGTTAGCTGCTCACTGGTGTGAACTATGAACCCGAACGAGTGTGTACAAGTATAGCAGATTTTCAGCTTCCCACATGAGAAGCCTGGACAGAAATGTTTGTTTTGATTTAAAAACCTCTTTACTCCATGACCCTTTCTCTTAGTGCAGAATTAGAACCCCAGAATGTTCTAATTTATTCGCTGAGCCCCCTGTGACATCACACAGAACCCCCCTTAATGTACAGAATACGGAACCCGTGGAAGTCGGATCCTTACCAGACCGGTGCAGAGTAACACCTGTTTCAGTAGTTTGTGAAAGCCTTTAACTAACTTCAACACTGCTGATACACAGCTTGCAGACATCCATTGCATCTCTCAGTTTTGAATGAAGATGATGCCCTTCAGTGATGATGACAATGATGTGAGTACAACCAACTGCTCGATGCTGTAAATTGTCTCTTTGGGTCTTAAAATTCTTTTGGGTCTATCATAAAGGAACATAAACTCGAGAGTGATATTACATTTCTTAAATGGTGCGCCTATGACTCAGAGTTTACACCTAATAAGTTGGACTCTAGATTCAAAGATTGGATAGCTGAGGGTATAACAGCCTTATGCAGGGTAATGAAAGATGGAAAAATGCTCAGTTTTGAAACGCTTAAAAGGACACATTTAGTAGAAAAACAAGACTTCTATGGATATCTGCAGCTGCGGCACTACGTTGATACGAAGATGAAAAATGTAACAAAGACTGGCACATGTTTGATTGAACTGTTTACAAAAGCCTATAATTCAGAAACTATTGATAGAACTGTTTCATGTTTATATAAGAGTCTGTCGAATTTGAAATCACATTCAACTTCATATATTAAAACAAAATGGGAGAAGGAAGAAGGAATAATTATATCTGAAGAAGAATGGACAACAATATGGAGGTATCAATGGATGTGTACCAGCTCACAGAAGTGGAGGGAGTTTGGCTGGAAAAGCCTGATTAGGTGCTTTATTACACCCTCCCAGAAATCTCACTATGACAATAACTCCTCAGTCTGCTGGAGGAACTGTGGAAATCAAAATGCAAACCATTATCACATTTTCTGGGACTGCCCGGTCATGAAGGACTATTGGAAAAAGATACACAACGCCCTACAGGACATCTTCAAATGTGAAATACCCCTCGACATTAAGACTATGTTTTTCAGACACATATCTGAGGGATGGCTGAAAAGAGATAAGCACCTCATAAATATCCTGCTAACGGCTTGCAAAAAGAATATCACCAGGAAATGGCTATCACAAGAGAGCCCAACTGTCAACATCTGGATGGACATCACAATGGACAGATATAAAATGGAGAGAATAACAGCATTTGTTCATTTTAAACTGGAGAAATTCACCTCATACTGGTGTAGCGTTATTGGGTATTTATATATGTATTAAATATAAGGATTTATGAGATGTTCTTACAGTCTCAAATAAATCTTACCTCGAATTTAGGGCACCACCTACCTTGGTTTTAACTTAATTTAAGTTACAGTCAGGGAGGAGAACTGTTGAAAATCTTACGATCCTGGTATGTTAAATTAATATTCAATTAATAATCAGTCTCATATCTCGCTACTTTCGTGAAAGTTCTCGTTTGGTTGGACAGACATTACGTAAAGAAAGCATACGACACAATCTGTGATTATACCATATATAGATAGATATAATAACTATTTATTAAAATGATATGGCCGGGTACATGAACCTTTAAACAAACAGTAGATGCATGGAAAATGGGTGATTATATAAAACACTTAGTGAATGGAAAATAAAATATGGGAAATGGAGAGATACTGGATTCATTCAAATAGTTTGGGTTGGCTGACTATTTGACGCTAAACACTGACATTTTGGATTAATTTATCATTCTGTGAAAGCCTCGAGACATCCATCAAACCCACTTTAAGGTGAAAACGGGTCGGTCTTACTGTGCTGAAGTTCTGTTTAGTCAGCTCGGAACACGGCAGCGGCCACGCGGGTCCGAGGATTTCTCTTCCGCTCTCTGGGCCTTCCTGGTTGTGGTGGCTGACTTTAGTGGACTTCTCAGTTGCTCCTTTTCCCCGGGAAACGGGAACGATAATGCCGAGGGCTGTGATGTTAGATGATCAAATCCTCCGAGTGTCAAGAGTTGGTCCGTTGCTGCTTTCTCTGATGAAGCGAACTTAAGTTCACAGAAGATTAATAAAAGGTTGCGTGGAGTTGGCTTCTTGGTAAGAAAAGGTGATGATGGCGTGAAACAGCGGAGGTTAGGACGTGCGACGTAAAAGGACATGGATGGCGATGGACGAACAAAAACACGTAAAACGTGCATCTTCAGAGTATTTCAATCTGTTTCTTTGTTAGGGTCTTTCTTTCTTTTCTCGTCTTTTCTTGGGTCCTCCTGCCATCTTCTTCCTCCCTCCTTTCGTCTTTCCGCTCTCTCCTGAGACTCGGGAACCTCCCAAACTCTGGTGAGCTCTTCTTTTCTTCTTAAGTCATCTCCAAATCTCTCTGAGCAACTGTGTGCTCTGATAAATTCTCCATTGTTCTTCTCTGACCTGTTCTCTCTCTGAAAACTCTGTGCTGAAACTGAGGCTGCTTCTGGAACAAGAGAGTGTGTTTTTCGCGGGCTCCGGGTTTTGATTCTCGGAGGCGGGGCATGACGTAAGCTTACACTACACTTTCAGCCAATGAGATGCCTGAACTGTGGTGACGTCTGCCTGGGTGTCTGTGTAAGGTGATCTGTGCTATAGGGGGATTTCTGGATGAGACAAAGAAACTCTTATTTCTCCATTACTCCGTCTCATAGAACATTTGTTTCGGTGATTCTGAAAACACCACAACTTGTTAAGATATGCAGATTAAAGATATAACATAGACTTGTGATATAAAGACACAACATAACACAACATGATAAAGACAATTATGACTTCAAAATTCAGATGGATATCTATAAAATCGTGACATATGAATAGGGCAACCACACAATGTTAATTTTCTGTTAACAATGGGGATACCAAACAAATAACAAATAGATACTGAAGGGACATCGTTAAAAGTTAAATTGTTGCATATATCTCGTCCCTTTGACTGAGTCCTCGGGAATTTAAATGTTCAACTAATCAACACTGCAGACCACTAGGGGGCAATGTGGTTCCATCAGGCAGGTTGGGCATTTTCCAACAAGTTTGTTTCTTCGTCAATATTTAAGCCAGAATCGTACAAATTGTCTCTATATGCGTCTTGTGATCAAGCTGGAAACCTGAAAGAAATTGTATACGGTTATCAAACACATTTAATATAGTTTAAGATTCGATTAAAGGTGAGTCTTAAGGCCCGGTCACACATCCCTCCACGGGCATATCGCGGCCGAATCACGGCCAAAAATTTCTGCCCGTGAAGCAGACGCTGTGGAAAATGTGCAAAATTGGCTTACCCGCGGTTTACCTGTGGTATGCCCGCGGAACAGACGCCGGCGACTGTTCCGCGTCCTTATCGCGGGTGAAGCGCGGCGGTACCGCGGCCTACCACGGGTATAATAAAGCAGCCGAACCGGGCTGTAGAAATCATAACCGCTCAAGACACAGTCCCGTGAAGATGGCACCGAAGAAGAAGCATTCTCATGAAATTATGGAAGGCCCTTGGATCTTCATTACGGAGCTCCACCATGAGACGATCGTACAGCCCCAGCTCAGGTCTCCTGCCAATCCAGTCGCGCACCCAGATGTTCCGGACCACCATCCTCCTCCTCCTTCGTCTTCTTCGGTCAATGAGGAGCTGATGGATCTGTAACACTTGGTTCTGATGCTGCTGGAGCAGCAAGACGAGGTCATTACTGTGACGGGGATCCATGTTCACCCCTTGACGTCTGGAGCACAACTGACAAATGCTCGGCAAATCGCGGAGAAAGGCGTTTGTCCGTGCTTACACGCGGTACACACGCTAATGCACGTGATAACAACGCGGTACAGACGCGGAACAAACGTGTTATGACCGTGCTCCACCCGCGATTACCTGCTGATCCTACCGCGTGTAACCACGTCTTAACCGCGGCCGTAGCACGTCCCAGCACGTTCGTTCCGCGTCTGTACCGCGTCTTTACCGCGTGTGTACAACGTGTACCGCCCGCAATTACCCGCGGTCTAAAGTTTTGGGCAGTTTTCGCGCGGCCAACCGCGTGTGAATTTCTTACCGCGTGTAACGACGGGTGAAGTACGGCTGTATCGCGTCTCAATCGCGACCTCAAAGCATCCAACAGCGTCTGCTTCACGGGCAGACAGTTTTGGCCGTGATTCGGCCGCGATATGCCCGTGGAGGACATGTGTGACCGGGCCTTTAGTGAAGTATTCTCAGTTCGTGTGTAGCCATCTGGTCGGTTCTCTGGTGGAAAAGGGTGTTAAAGTGTCAACTTCGATTTATGGTCCAGATAAGATAGTAAGTCTCCCACTTCTCCAACAGAAAGATTCTTTGTTCATTCGAGTTTTCCAATTTTATGGCAAGTGTCTGTTGCTTATTTTTCACTCCCAAAAGCTCTTAAGGTTGTTGTAAATTAGGCAGTTTTCTGTTCTCTGGATCTGGTTTTTATCCACATACGTAAACATTCCCCCGATAGGAATGTTGGTGTGTCAGAGGCTTCAAGTTTCTTAATCCACACGGCACTGTGACTGCTACATATGTATGTATGTATTGGTAATTGGATGGATGGATGTATCGGTGGATTTATGTATGTATTTTGTCATTTATGAAGAAAGCTCAATAGGTACTATTGAACTTCTACCTGAATCTGTGACACAATACTGCGTCCATGATGTTTTTATATCCTAAATTATTCCCTGACACCTGTGGACAGACAGCAGCTGGATAATATTGTACAGGTTAAAGCATGTAAACAGTGATGCAGCAACTATAAAGGATGAGCAATGACCCTGATGTGACTTGAACACACAACCTTCTGATCTGGAGTCAGATGCGCTACCATTGCGCCACAGAGTCACATGAAGTGCTCTGATCGATCTCTGATGCTTCAGATAATTACGAAGTAAGTGAAGGATGATGTGACCACAGCTTACCCTTAAGCACTTACCTGGCAGTCTCGCATCAGATGGGCCAGATGTTGTTCTCTACAGCGTTGGTGGTATAGTGGTTAGCATAGCTGCCTTCCAAGCAGTTGATCCTGGTTCGATTCCCAGGCCAACGCAGCCAATTATATTCAAAGATGAGGTCTTGGGCTGATAATATATTAGTGATAACTTAGAAATATTTACTTGAGAAAACTCAACAGCTGTTGCTGAACTTGTAATCTGTGACCTCACACTGCATCTATCTGTCGTACTCAGTTGTTTTTATATCCTAAATTATTCCCTGACACCTGTGGACACACAAAAGATGGATAATATTGTACAGGTTAAAGCATGTATGTATCTGTTGCGGCATCCAACACAAACCTTTTAGCCGCTCAGAGTTTGAGGTTGGGTCCTTAGGTTCCTTTATTTGTGACGCGCTACTGGTTTATTCCAAGATGCTTTTATTGCTTTTATTTAACAAACCGCACAGAGTCTCCTCCTCATGCTTATGACCAAAATCCTCTGCACATTTCCTGAGGGCAAAGTTGGCGCAGCTAGGAGAGGATGTAGCTCCGAAAAGGTGTACCTTCATCCTAAATTCACATGGTGCTTGGTTCAAGTCTCCTTGTGGCCAGCAGAGGAATCGCAGCAGATCAGCATCATCTGGGGGCACTTGCACTTGGTGAAACATAGCTTCTATATCAGCCATGATGACCACAGGTTCCCTCCTGAACCTGGTCACAACTCCAATTAGTGAGCTGGTTAGATCGGGTCCTTGCAACAGCTCTTCATTCAGAGATTGTCCTTTGTAACTGGCCCCACAATCAAACACAACTCTGAGTTTTTTCTTTGTTGGGTGGTAAACACCATGGTGTGGTATATACCAGACCCTGCCATCATTTCTTTCCAGCTCTGAATCAGGAACTCTTTCAGCATAGCCTTTGCCAAGTAGATCCTCAATAAAGGTGTTATATTCCCTGTAAAATGCTGGATCCCTCTGGAGCCTCCTCTTCAGATGGTTTTGACGCTGTTCCACCACTTTTCTGTTATTTGGCATGCTGAGGTTTGAATTTTTCAAAGGCAAGGCGACCTGGTAATGACCATTGAGGTGTTTGGCTGACTTTGTGACCATGTCCATGAACCTCAGGTCTTCCCTGGACGGACCCACTTGTTCCTCCACAGCTGATTCTGGAAAGTCCATCTTAAATTGCTGTTGCCACAGTTCATCCAAATTCACAATGGACACACGGTTCACAGTTACTGACTGCTCACAGTAATTGGCCCCTCCACCGTTTCCTGTCAGTGGTCCATTTACCGTCCAGCCCAGCACTGTCCTTATAGCGTAGGGTCCATTATGCTCACTGCGGATGACTTCCAGCGGTTCCATGGCTCGTGGGACATTCGTTCCAATCAGCAACTCAATTCCAGCCTCAATCTGTGGTAAGCAGATGTGTTTTAAATATGGCCACCTTGTCAGATCCTTATTTGTGGGTATGTTTGCTTTGTGTACTGGCATTGATAATTGAGTGTACGCTTTTGGCAACTCAATGAAGCTGTCCTCTTCAAGTGCTGCCACCTCCAGCTCTGGTACGATGTAGCTACTGACCACCTTTTCCTGTCCCATGGTCCTGAGAAGAATGTTGGCTCTCTTCCCAGACAAATTGAGCTTCTGCTTCAGACTCTCAGTACAGAACACTGCAGTACTTCCCTGGTCCAAAAAGGCGTATGTGAGAATGATTTTATTGCCCTTCTTTGCCTTCACCTGGATTGGCACAATAGGAAGCTTGCAATCCATCTCACCAGCCCCTGTAAGCCCACTGGAAACCAAGGTGTCATCCACTGTAATCTTGGTGCTTCTCTCAGACGGTTCTGCAGTGACACTTTCCTTATGGAGCACAGTTGGATGTCTTTGGCCACACTTCGAGCAGGAAATCTTCCTTTGGCAATTTCTGCTGATGTGTCCTATACACAGGCAGCGAAAACAAGCCCCATTTTCCTTTAGGAAGTCAATTTTCTCTTTGTGTGCCATTTTTTCCAAACGCGCACACACATCCAATGTGTGTCCTCCAGTGCAGCAGGGACAGATCTTCTTAGCTGGTGGTTGTATGTCTGTAGCTTTATTCACACGTTGAGCTGTTCTCTCCACACGATTCACTGTGGTAGCGAAGCTGGTTCCTCTGATGCTGGAGCGAGGGTGAGGTTTGGGTTTCATTTGTTTAGTTGTTATAACAGTGTCCTGAATGTTTCCAAACACAGGGTCAGTCAGAATTTTCACCTGTTTTCCAACAAAGTTGGCAATATCCATAAACCTTGCTCTTCTGTTGTGACTTTCCTGCAGGTCACATGCGTGGCACCTCCAGCGGTCTCTGAGTTTGTACGGCAGTTTTCTGATGATTTCCAACATGTTTGTGGGTGTGTCCAGATCATTTAAATACTGCACATCCTCCATAGCATTACAGCATCCACGCAGAAAGAGGCCGTACTCCTGGAGGGCCTTCACATCTTCCATTTTAATAGTGGGCCATGACAAGGCTCTCTCCATGTACGCTGCTGCCACCTTTTGCTCATTGCCATAGTGCTCTTTCAGGAGAGCCTTTGCCTTCACATAACCTCTGCCCGACTCAATGTGCTGACAGCTCCTCACTAGCCCTTTTGCATGCCCTTTGGTGTGCTGTTCAAGGAAGTAGAGTCTGTCACAGTTGTTATTGGTGTTTCGCTCAACTCCATTTTCAAAAGCTTTAATAAACGAATGATACTTGAGTGGGTTACCATCAAAAATGGGAATTTCCCTTTTTGGAAGTGCTGAAAGGCATTGTTGTTGCATTAAAAGTGTTGAGATTTCATTTTGTTTCCTCATTATGTCCAGCACACTGTCATTTTGGGATGCATCAGTTTGTGTAACATTGGTCATAGGATCTTCAGGAGCCATTAGATATCGTTGGAGCATGTACGAAGGACCTGGGAGATCTTTTATTTCAGGTAGGTGAGTGACTTTAGGCTTCACAGCTGTCTGTGTGGTTTCAATTGCATTGGGTTTTGGTTTAACTGGCAGTGATGGAACAAATTCAGTGGCTTTGACATTAAGCTGTTGTTTTGAGCATGTCCTTTCATAGTATGAGTTCATCCCATCTGAAACCTTTGACTTTGCTTTACTGCCAACACCGCTTTGTGATTTTATAACACTTAGTTTTGCCATTTCCTCGGCAATTTCATTTTCCAGTAAAAATTGTTCTCTTCTT